>NC_091462.1:103788178-103948178 GCF_027789765.1 Dendropsophus ebraccatus
ACAATATGGAAGCCTTCTCTCAAAACTACAACTATCACTGTGGTATGATGAGAGTTGTAGTTTTGCAGGGGATAGAGGGGCTACAGGTTGGGAAAACTGGTCTACCAGAAAGATACTTTGACCATCATCAACCATGTCTAGCAAAATGTATTGTTACAAGATGCATCTAGTAGTTGCTGAAGACAGATTAATACTGTTCCAATCACCATGATTGGAGGTGGGAAGGAATTTCTACCCCTAAAAAAGAGGACACTTGGTTCCAACACCACACCAGGACCACACCAGGGTCATCTTCCATCTCCCGGATAGGCTAAACTAAATAAAGAGTTCTGTCTTTTTGTCGATATAACTTTGTGACTATACTTGGTTTTATCCATCTGGTAAGTTCTTAAGTTCAACGTGATTCAGATATTAGAAGACTTTTCTGAAGAATCAGCAAGAATATAGTTCATATCATATCATGTTTCAGGATTTTTCAATATATCCCCCCCCCCCCCCCCATGGAGGGTTCTAAAGTATAACAATGTACAGACATACACATATAGTGACATACATCACGTTGAAAATGCATCATGCAATAAAATAACATAGTCTACTACACTATTATATAGAGAGCATAAAGGGATACCAACATAAACTGTACCAGTCCATTGGATGCCAAAAAGACACCATTAAGTATATGTTTTACTGGGGTACTCAGAAATTGCAAATATTTATCGTGATGTGAACACAGCCTTACACAAGCCTGTCACTCCATGTAAAATAATAAGCAAAGTCCCCTCCAATCTCTGGACAATGTTAATGAACAAGTCTATAAGATTGGAAGAGTTCTGCCTTTTTATTCCTCATCTTTCACTTCTGAACTCAATTATAACCAGCCAGCAATACAGGTTCAGCTCTCCCAGTAAGCCAGTACAAATGACGCACCGGGGGTTAACCATTCCTGACACAGGTTGTCCATTCCTGCAATAATTTCTTGCACAATACTCATCCAGCAGTTTCCTTAGGCATAAAGCTCCTCCGCATCACATGGTGCGGTTCTTCGTATGACTTTGGTCATCAATAATTATATTGTATGTTAATGCGACTTGTATACCAAAGCCTTGGATTTTTATAGGAGTCCAATATGGAATAAGGGAGTTCAGATTATGGTGAAGGCTGAAGCTAAGGCTACAAAGTGTTATTTATTAGAAGATTTGTTCTCTTTACTTTCTATGACTCTAGGTTTATCTAGATGTTAAAAGTTTCAATAGTAACTAAAATACACCAAAAATCCATCATCATATCATCATAATAGGGCAACCTGATAAAGTAAGGCATAGAAGATCATAGAAAGTTATAAAAGATACAGATAGAAAGTTATACTGGGGATATGCAGTATACTGTTTATAATACCTTGTATATAATTGGATATTATATAAGTAATATACTATATAAAATACAACCCCATAATCAACAGTTTATACGGTCAGTGCAAGACAGGATTATATGAACCTTCTCCTGGCTTACTGTTGGTATGAAGTATACCAGTGCTTGCCCATTCTGGCCCCGTCTGTTGAGAATTTACAACTTTACACTGTTTTTTTTTAACTGATATAAACTATTACACAATGAGTCGATAACTTATCCAAGAGTCATGTTTCCATTTACTATGATTTGTGCCATACCTCTTTCCTCTCTACAAGGTATGAATAATTTAGCCCGGGAGATCTATAGATATAAATATACCCTGAATCTCATGGTTAATGTAACAGTGTAACTTGTTGGCTTTATGCGATTCTCAAGTTTCTAACACCATTAAAGAGATTGTTTCAGAAAACAACATACATTCTACGCAGGTTAAGGATTTTATTCACAGTTTTAGAAACATTGCTTACTATGGGTCCAATAGGTGCTTTACAATATTAAATATTAAAATATTAGCCACATCTCTAAACCTAACCCTTGCATTCAGTATAGGTTTGAAGGACATGTCCCAGACTGAGCAATATCATTTATATTCAGAGAAGGTAAAGCAACCAGGAGACCACGCGTACAATGATATATGTGTACATAGTCAATGCACAAAGGGAATAGCACTGTCCTAGCTGCTAGCAGACTGACAGTCAACCTCATCCACAGACTCATCCCAAAACAACCTGGCAATTTGCAGAAGATCTCTCATGCATTAAGATTCCTGCACACATTGAGCCCATGCTCAAATAGAAAGCTGTATACATTAAGAAATCAATAGTATGTGAGGTTCCTTATTGTATTTGAATGCAGACTGATGCTTTAATGTAGCACTCTGCCGAGCAGCTTAGAGCAAACACACTGCCAATGGAGGAAGCTGCAGTTAACACTATGAGCTCAGCAATAGTAAGGAACTTACCGGTACCATTCCAGCCCTTTCTCATAGTTCCTATCAAAGAAATGCGGCTCTACGCCAACTGCCCTGACATCAGGATGGGCTCTTAGAGCTTCCAGCAAAGCACGGGTGCCCCCTTTTTTCACCCCAATAATAATTGCCTGGGGCAGCTTTTTTTCTCCATACTCTATAGTACTGTTCACAGACAGTCTGCGGCTCAGCTCTTCCTCCGTGGTGCTGGATTCCTGAGTTTCTCTGTCGAAATAGCCAGTGTGAACCTCTGGGATCATTTCAGTGGCAGCTAAAGGAGTTCTATCCCAGGCAGAGACCTCATTCAAGGGTGTATGCATGTCATCCCCTGTAATATCCAAGTGTCTGGTGGTCTCTCCTGAACTAGAATGGATAGCGCTATTCATGTAGGTATCTGAATTACTTTTATGAATTGGAGCAGTGTCAGCAGTACTGAAGTCGTTCAGCCTGGGAGACACGCTGGGGAAAGCTGTATTGTCAGTGCTGATGCTGAAGGGTTGCTGGTAGGATTCCTTCTTTACCTTAGCTGATCCCTGGAGTGAAGTATCAGCTTCTGTATCATGGGGTAGGGGATTTTTTAATGCACTTTGTAAGGTGCCGAACCCTTGTGATGAAGAGCTGATAGGAGCGCTGTCTTCCGCGGTGAACCTCTGGGCTGTTACAATGGGAGCTCTATCCAAGGTGCTGAACCTCTGGGCTGTTACAATGGGAGCTCTATCCAAGGTGCTGAACCTCTGGGCTGTTACAATGGGAACTCTATCCAAGGTGCTGAACCTCTGGGCTGTTACAATGGGAGCGCTGACCTCGGTGCTGAACCTCTGGGCTCCTACAATGGGAGCGCTGTCCTCGGTGCTCAACCTCTGGGCTCCTACAATGGGAGCTCTATCCAAAGTGCTGAACCTCTGGGCTGTTTCAATGGGAGCGCTGTCGTGGGTGCTCAACCTCTGGGCTCCTACAATGGGAGCGCTGTCGTCGGTGCTGAACCTCTGGGCTCCTACAATGGGAGCGCTGTCGTCGGTGCTCAACCTCTGGGCTCCTACAATGGGAGCGCTGTCATCGGTGCGGAACCTCTGGGCTGTTAGCATAGGAGTTCTATCCAAGGTGCTGAACCTCTGGGCTGCTACAATAGGAGCTCTATCCAAAGTGCTGAATCTCCCAGCTGTTTCAATGGGAACACTGTCCAAGGTGCTGAACTCCTGGACTGCCAGGATAGGAGTACTGTCCAAGGTGCTCACACTGACAACAGTGGATGGGATCTGAGCAGCATCCCTGGGACTTTTTCTTGATACTGTGGAGCCTGCAGGGCCGAGGACTCTCTGGTTTTGGACCTCAGATGAGCTGAGACTCTGAGTTGCAGGTAGCAATGAAGAGCTGGTCCTTACAGTAGGCCACCCAGTCCTGATCCTGCTGAAACTTGCAGAAGAGGCTGAGTATAAGGGCAGAGATTCCACCCCTGAGGCAGCAGAAAGGGGGACACTGTCAGACGTCTTAGATCCAGATTCCAGATCAGCATTTACAGCACTCTTCCCATTAGTGTCGATGCTGCTGATGCCAGTGCTGGATGGCAAATAGGAAGCCAGGCTACTTCTGCTAGTGTCAGTGGCAGCTCGGCTTTTATTATTAGTCTTCCTAGGAGAGGATGATAATGAAGAAGAAGAGGAAGAAGAAGAGTACCCAGGGATGACCAGATCAGGATTGCTGGTGTCTGGCCTTAAAGAAGCTGTTCTGATAGCATCCACTGGACTGAGCCCAGAGTCTGGCTGCAAATAGATGCCAGCCTCCTGCAATGGGAACTGCAATGAGCTGTAGCAGCTGAGCAGGCTGTAGAAGAGGTAAGTGACGGATAAGGACAGTGTGAACAGGAACACAAGTTTCCGAGGAGCTTTAATTGAGAACAGGGAAGTACCTGGCCACCACGGGGCCATCGCTGATCGCCAGCCCCAGACCACCAGACATGGTTTCAGCCGAAATCGTGCATGGAGCCGCCTGAAGAAACAGCCCCTGCAAGAGGAAAAAAGCTCAGGAGGTGCGGAGTGCAGAGAAGAGGTCAAGGAGCAAAGAAACTTAGAGCAATCAGGAGCAAGATCTCCAAGACTTTCAACGGATCTTGTTCCCCCACCTCCAAGCGCAAAGCTTCTTCACATGGAAGAGATCCCCCTGCAAGTTCCCCCAATGCCGAGGCTGCCTATGGCAGATGAGGAGAGGAGACATCACCGACGACTGGATCCCGAACCTATAGAGCTCCAGCTGATCCACTGATCCCCAATGCTAGGCTTGTATTGCAGCATATCCAGCCAGCCCTGGGCTCAGTGTGGTTGTCACCTCGCCTGTTGCAGGAAAGGGGCCACTTGCCTGAAGAGCAGCAGCAACTTTAAATCGAGGGAAGAGGCGTCTGTGGGTCCAGCTCAGCTCTGCAGGAGGCACCGAGCAAGCGCCGCCTTATGCCTCAGAGTCTCGCCCACCTATGTGTCTGCTAGAGCCACCCTCACCTGCTTCCTATCACCGGCCACTGAGACGGGAGCAGAGTCTGCAAGCGGCAGCACCGGCTTCAAGGGCTGACACGGAGAAGAAAGGCGGATCGTCCCCGGTATTTACTTGCAATGCGAGAAGCCAGATCTGCAATGACAACAGAATAAGCGTGATAGGATGACGTGATACATAGCCCTGCATTGGCAGCTTTACTCCACTTCTTTTGTTCGCTTCAGTTGCAATCTAACGGTTTTTTTTCTTCCTTCGCTTCAGTCACAATCTAACGGTTCTGCTCAACTGAAATCATCAATGTTTACATTTAAAATTTGAATTGTGTAAACAAATCACGGCTACAGCTGGAGGAGGATTTACTCTGAGGAACTTCTAGATCAGTCACATAGATGTGTACAAAATAACAGGATCGGGGTCAGTCTTGTGTACAGTCAGCTGTAGTGCATGGTGTGAGGGCTTTATATACAGTATATATGTTTGTATTTTATTTATGTATTGTTTATTATATAGTGATAGCTTTCAGGGAAGGTAGGTTATTGCTGTATGTTTGTAGGAGGGTAACATGGAACATGCAGATGCAGCTGCTCTGATATGAGGTGACTGTAGGTTCTAGTTCAGATTAAGCCTGGGATTTTTCAGCAAACAACTTTATTCTGAGGAGGCTGGACTGGTTCTCAGGTTACATTATAGTGTATATATATATATATATATATATATATATATATATATATATAGGGACAGTGATATGCTTCAATAGATTTTTATTACATAAATTTTATATATATATATATATATATATATATATATATATATATATATACACCGTCTGTCTGTCTGTCTATCTCCTATCTATCTATCTATCTATCTATCTATCTATCTATTTATCTGATACTGCAACATATAAGGGGATTTCCAGGATTAGAAAAACATGGCCCCTTTTTTAATAAATAGCACCACTCCTGTCCTCAGTTAGGGTGTGGTAATGCATCTCGGTTCTATTAAAGTGAATGGAGCCGAACTGCAATACCAAACACAACCTGGGAACAGGTGTGACACTGTTTTTACAAAAGAGGTAGCTGTGCTTTTTCTAATCTTGGATAACCCCTTTTATTCAAAGGGATTGCAATAACAGACACAACCTATGTAAAATAGTGGCGCTATTTGCGGGGGGGGGGGGGGCTGAGAACTGATCATTTCCGAATGTGAAGAAACTTAAACAACTGGAACAGCAGAGTGTCCGGTTAGCTTTAGATGACATACTCTAAGGGTTAAAATTCTTTCCTTGGCACTAATTTGGATATTGAAGCTATCTTTATGAAAGCTCTTCCTTAGTATAAGCCTTTCCTCTAATTCCTAGTCCTGAAACAGTAGGGAGTGATTAGGGAAGCTGTGTGTGGATGCCCATACTGTACAGATACTGTATAAATAAAGCTTTTTGAGTGTTCTGATAACATGTCCCCATATAGCATTGAAAGGGTTACATGAAGAATTGAAAACTAATAAGAAAAGGGGATCACTTTGGGGATCTCTTGGGTCTGACCACTAAGACCCTCACTGTTCTCAAGTATGATATTACATTAGAGGCCCAAATAATTGGAGGGGGCGGCAATCACAGCCCCCACTCCATTCATTCCTTATGGAGTTTCCAAACATTGCAGCATTTAGTAATGTTCATGAAAGCTATTGAGAATGAATTGGGCATTGGCCACTTCATTCGGGTGGTGGTCTAATGCAGGGACGTAACTTGAAGGGACAGGGCCCCAAAACAAACTTTTGGTTGCCCCCCCACCTTCTTTTCCTTAGCCCTCCATCCAGTATATAGTATATGTTAGGCATCTCCCCTGGTATCCCCTCCAGTAGATAGGCCTCCCAATGGTAGACGACTCCCCTAGTGTCCCCCATGGTAGGCATCTCACCTTGTATCCTCCACGTACATAGGGTCCCCCCTAGGCATCTCCCCTAGCATTCTAACCCCCTCTTTTCTTCCCACACATAGTGTCTCCCATGGTAGGCATCTTCCTTGGTAGTATTATGACAGCTCAGGAGGCCCAGTGTATTGCAGGGATGGGCCCCCTGATGTGGTGAGCCCCATAGCGGCTGCTATGGCTGCTACAGTGGTAATTACGCCCCTGGTCTAATGTTAAGGCGTTCTGGGGATCAACGTGGATCTGAAAGGTTGGACCCCTCTCACTAATGAGCAGGTTAGGAACATGCTCGATGAGAAAACATCTGTAAGCACTGAGGGATCACATTTTAGCAGATTTTTTATTTTTTTTTATCATTTTAGCATACTAGTTGGGCTCATCTATATTTATGTAAAGCCACAGAAAACCTTTTTAGCAACAGTGCTTGTGTCATTTACTGTGAAGCATATGTCAACCCATGACAGTAAATCGATAAAGTTATCAACTGTTGAAGCTGTCCAGGACCATTTTAAACTTTAAAATATGAAGCAGCAGCCTAAGAATCTTCTCCTCCATAGTGTTGGGTTATTTGCATGTGGTTGCAATGAAGTGAACTCTCCCTGTAATAGATTGTTGGTGAGCTGGGGAAGGGCTTGTGCTTCTACACAGCAGCCAATCTGAACAAGCTGAGCTTTAGTATGAAACATATGAGGGGGTCGTAGCAACGTCTTCTGATTAAGAAAAAGGGACTACCCCAGATTCCTGTAGGATAACACAAATAGATTCACTGGTTATAGTTGAGCTGTGGTGGAGTATTGATCAAAAGCAGCCAATGTTTAGAAAAATATTGTGTAGCTACAGATTTTTTTCTTCTATTATTATTATTATTATTGTTATTATTATTATTATTATGATTATCATTATTATTATTTTAAGATTTAAGATATTTGTTACATAAAGGAATACTCCAACAGAAAAAAAAATCACATCAATTGGTATCAGAAAGTTATAAAGATTTGTAATTTACTTCTATTTATATACCTTATATCTTCCAGTACTTATCACCTGCTGTACGTCCTGCAGGAGGTGGTGTATTCTTTCCAGTCTGACACCGGGCTCTCTGCTGCCACCTCTGTCCATGTCAGAAACTGTCCACAGTAGTAGCAAATTCCTATAGAAAACCTCTCCTGCTCTGGACAGTTCCTGTCACAGACAGAGGTGGCAGCACTGTGTCAGATTGGAAAGAATAAGACACTTTCTGCAGGACATACAGCAGCAGATAAGTACTGAAAAACTTTTTTTTTTTTTTTTTTTTAAATACAAAGTAAAGTAAATTACAAAACTATATTACTTTCCAACACCAGTTGATTTAAAGGAATTTTATTTTTGCTGGAGTATCGCCAGCGGGCGATCGTGCAGCCGGAGGCTGTGGGGCTGGGGGCCGCGGGCGATCATGCGGCCGGGGGCTGCGGGGCTGCAGGCGATCGTGCGGCCGGGGGCTGCGGGGCTGGGGGCTGCGGGCGATCGTGCGGCCGGGGGCTGCGGGGCTGGGGGCGATCGTGCGGCCGGGGGCTGCGGGGCTAGGGCCGATCATGCGGCCGGGGGCTGGGGGCGATCGGGGCTGCAGGGGGGCGGGCAGGATATACATTACCAGGTCCCCGCTCCTGCTTGCTTCGGAGGCTCCCGGAACGTTCCGCCCGGCCAATCAGTGTGCTGCCCCGCCGCAGCGCACTGATTGGCCCGGGCGGGCCGTGAAGACACCGGGAGCCCCGAAGCAAGCAGGAACGGGGACCGGGTAATGTATAATGTCTGGCGGCCAGGGGGTTAATGGGGCAGGCTGCAGACAAAATCGCAGCAGGGATGTACATCCCTGCTGCGAGTTTCTCTGCTATTGAAAGTATAGGGCCGGGATCTGCAGCGAGTCTCGCTGCAAAAACGCAGCAAGGAGACTCGCTGCAGATCCGGCAAGTGGGTTTGTAACCTTAAGGAAGTTATGAAGTGACATTATAGTCCATGTACTGTGATAGTATTCTGCTGAAAAGGAAATTAGGGTGCTGTGCCCTGCCCATTGACTTTTCTTAGCCAATTACCATCACTGGTATTAATTAACAGTGCGCTCTCTCTCTCATTTAAATGTCACTTTTCAGAAACCAATACCAATCAGTAGTACAAGCCATTTTAAGAAACTCTGTAATAGGTTTTATTAAGCAAAAGAGTTTCCTTCTGTACCCAAAAAGCTGTTTCCTACCCCCCCCCCCCTCCCTCACTTCAGAAGAAGCAGGATTTCTTTGTCCATTGTGCTCTGTGGAGAGGGGAGGGGTCAAGGGGGGTGATTGAGCACAGAGAGGAGAAAAGCAAGGCTGTACATAACACTATATCCTGCAATCTACTCTCACCAAGCTCCCAAATGAGCACTGACTTTTCTGACTTGCGAATCCAGCGTTTTATGTCTCCATACAGTCTCTAAACTGTACAGCTGCTTGTCTCCTCTTCCTGCTCACTCATCCCCCCCGACCCTTCCCCCCTCCATAGGTTATAATGGACTCAGCAAACTTGTCTTGACTTTGCTTCTCTGTGATGGAGACAGGTTTGCCTGATAATGCACAGATAAGAAGTGAGGGGGGGGGAGGCTGGAAAACAGCTTTTTTAGTACAAAAAGAAGCTTTTTTGCCTAATAAAACCTGTTACAGAGTTTTTTAAAATCGCTTGTACTATTCATATCAGCAAAAAAAGCTGCTTTAAGCATAACACATTGCCCATTCATACCAATAGGTTGTCTGTGTAATGCAGGACAGGACAGGTCTTCCAGAGTCAGAGACGCTCTTCGTAACTTTGTGTTCTTCTAACCAAGATCCTGAATGAATTAATCTGATTGGACTCTGTACACCGTTCCTTCTTTGTTCACATAATATTATGAATAGAGATGAGCGAACCGGGTTCGGGTTCGAGTCCATCCGAACCCGAACGATCGACATTTGATTAGCGGTGGCTGCTGAACTTGGATAAAGCTGTAAGGTTGTCTGGAAAACATGGATACAGCCAATGACTATATCCATGTTTTCCACATAGCCTTAGGGCTTTATCCAACTTCAGCAGCCACCGCTAATCAAATGCCGAACGTTCGGGTTCGGATGGACTCCAGCATGCTCCAGGTTCGCTCATCTCTAATAATGAACTTAATAGAGATTTATAAAACTAACACAAAGGATAAGCGGAGCGGCCGCTATGATAACTTCTGCCCTGGTATCGTGTTAAATAAGACTAAATCTATGCAGATGTGTTCCCAGCGTCATCTATAGAGGATTTCTCCCGGCTTCGGTCCTCCTGCTCCGCTTCCCAGGACCAGATATTGTGTCTCTGCCAAATAAAGAGATAATTCCACATTTGTGACTCTATTGTGTCTTCTCTTGTTTAGCCGGAAATTACACTTTCCCTTTTATAACCCAGATAGGAATATGAAGCATTAGAGGAGACAATTGTATTAGCCGTATATATGCCGCACAATGTTTTCTCTGAGATCTACTTTGTGTTCTTCCCTCTACAAACACATGGATTATGGCCTGTTTAGGGATCTGGGCATTCAGCAGAAACACTATCAAACTGTTCTGGGATCACTTTGTAGGCTGAAAGTAAACCGTGTCCTTGTCATATACACAGTGGCTGTACAGACCGTGTGCAAAGGCTAGAAGAATGCAAAATACAATGCTTAAAGGGGTAATCCAGCAATCAGAATGTGTCCCCTATCCACAGAGGATGAGTGGCTGATCATCAGGGGATCATGTAATCATGTGTTTTATAGGAGAGAAGCGAGGGTAGTGTAAGGGTAGTGTATGTTACATATAGCTAATATTCCTATGCCTAATATTACCTGTGCTTAATACCCATACTTAATGTTACCTGTGCCTGACACCTATACCTAATGTTACCTGTACCTAATACCTATACCTAATATTCCTATGTAACCTCCACCTAATACCTGTACCTAATGTTACCTGTACCTAATACCAATACCTTATTTTCCAGTGTTACCTGTACCTAATACCTATACCTAATGTCCCAATGTTACCTGTACCTAAATACCTATACCTAATGTTACCTGTACCTGATACCTTTACCTCATGTTACCTATACCTAATATTCCTATGTAACCTGTACCTAATACCTATACCTAATGTTACCTGTACCTAATACCTTTACCTCATGTTACCTATACCTAATATTCCTATGTAACCTGTACCTAATACCTATACCTAGTGTTACCTGTACCTAATACCTATACCTAGTGTTACCTGTACCTGATACCTTTACCTCATGTTACCTATACCTAATATTCCTATGTAACCTGTACCTAATACCTATACCTAGTGTTACCTGTACCTAATACCTATACCTAATGTTACCTGTACCTAATACCTATACCTAGTGTTACCTGTACCTAATACCTATACCTAATGTTACCTGTATCTGATACCTATATCTATACCTAATGTTACCTTTATCTGATACCTATACCTACTGTCCCAATGTTACCTGTACCTAATACCTATACCTAATGTTACCTGTACCTGATACGCATATCTACTGTTACAGATGTAGCCAGGCTTAATATGAGTTGTAGCCAGGGTTTACTTGATCCCTGACGCATCAATTGTGTAAGGGAGCTACTGTATGTTAAGTCAATTAGAAAGTTAAGTAAAACGCGTTATTGTGATCAAGTTCACCCGGGCTACAGCTCATGTTCACCCTGGCTGCTACCTTCAATAGCTGTTAGCTGAAAATTCATTCACCCAACAGCTATGAGTTCCAATCTTCTACTACAAATAAATGGTTATAGCTAAACCTGTAAGTGTTCTCTATAGAGAAAGAAGGCATAAGCCACTGCCAGATAGCTTTGAAAGTAGCTTATCTCTTTGAGAACAAAAGGGTTGGGTTGTTAAAATCCAACATACCCAATACTTTCTTATCTTCTGAATCATCTATTGGGGGAGACTGTCATACTCTACAAAAGCGTCCCCCTGAAGTCAACACATTTGGCCAACTTTTAACTAAATTGTATGGGGACTTTAAAAGGAGTGTGGAATACCACATTTGTCCTGTGGTGGTGCTGCTGAGAAATTAAACCCCCACTGATAACTGCAGATTGCTTGGGAATTTAGAAGCCTTGAATGCTGGGATCTTATTCTATAATAAGTCAAAATAAGTCTATGGAGTGAGATAGGGAGTGGGTAGTGAGTCAGACAGAGAAGCAGCTAGTTAAACATATCTTTCTATTCTTCATTCTAGTGATGGGTCTGAACACCAAGACCTTGACAGATCAAAACTTTTGACTTTTGACTTTTTGTTTTCTAATGACAAGAACACTTTAAGTCAAATATAGGACCCCTTTAAGAAAGCAAATTGTTCCTAGTAAAAGAAGTATATCCATACACCAACATGTAACATACATGAGATACAGATAGACCAGAGAGTGATCATTTTTTTTATGCATCTGCTATAACATAAGGATTACATAAAAGGGGAGATCAGGAGCTTACTGCATAGTCCTGAGCTGTGAGCTCCCCTAGTGGTGACTGCAGGCAGCACAGTTGCTATTTCCCACTGTACACAGGTATAACACCATTCTCTTTTCTTGCCTCTCTCATCCTTGCTCCTTCCACTCACCTTATATTAATATCTACCTATCATGGACATATCCAGCCTCTCTCCCTCACATCCCGCATGCCATACTACCCGGATTTCGAGGTAGCCATGTTTTTCTCACATGTAAAATTAGCATTCAGCTCTTTGACTTTCCTTGCAGTTAATTGTAGTGTTATCTGTCAGTGCGCACATTGTGTAGACAGGCCGGGGTCCCTCTTTGTTTATCTGGCACTTTCTCTACAGACTCCGCCACAGGACACCCTCCTGGCCTCTCCATTGCTGGTTTGATTAAGTCGCCCTATTAGCTATGCCAACCTGCACGGCAGAGAAGAGGAGTAAGGGCTGCCAGACGCAGGGAATATAGATGAGGGAACCGGGGCGGCTGCTTTGTGGTTAGCGTCAAAATGGGGTCATTGGTAAGGTTTGGCAGAAAGCAAAGAATCTAATGAAAATAAGCGGCGTATTACAGGGAACAGAATAAAACAGAGAAGCTGTCACAGTCAACCCACAACGTCTTAGAAGGGGTCTCCAGTCTGTGCAATCCATTCTCATATATTGTGGAATAATAGAGGGGAGTCACCTCATTGCTGATCCAGAGCAGAGAGCAATGGTGGAGGACCTGTCCTGTAATGTATTATTCTATTGCACTGACAATCCATTGATCGGAATGGCCACCGTGTAATGCTTTGTTTCTCCTGAGATGGCGCTGTAGAGAATTAAATGCTTACTGCCAGGTTTCCTAACAGACCATTGGGGGTCTCTAAAGGCAGCCTTTTGGTGATCAACTTATTAAAGAAATCACAGATGATTTTAGGAAACTTTGTAATTGGGTTTATTAGCCAAAAAATGCTGTTTTATCATGAGAAAGCAGTTTGAAGCTCTCCCCCCCCTGTCTTCATTGTTCTCTATGGAGAGGGGAGGGGTGGAGGGAGATGAGGCAGCAAAACTGGACAACAAAGAGTTAATTTACAGCTACATCACAGGGCTATCCCCTCTGAAGTCAGCACTGACCTCTATGACCTCTGAATAGCGTCTTTCACACAGGTCCCGGTGTGTAATTCTTTGTTCTCTGCTCTCTGCTGGCGACTAATCTCTCTCCTCCCCCTCCCCTCTCCATAGGTTACACAGGGCCCGATTGATGTAAAAGAGCCAAAATTTCCTGATAATGAGCAGCGGATGAGAGAGAGGAGGGGGGGGGGGGACCTGGGGAAAGGCTTTTTGAATGTAGATAATGGCATATTTGCTCCCTTAAGAGACCCCCTAGTGATCATCTGTAATCTGTTAGGAAACCTGGCAGAAAGTATTTTGCCTCATCATAGGAGAAACAAAGCAGTACATGGTGGCCATTCAAATCAATGGATTGTCTGTGCAATAGAATAATACATTACAGGACAGGTCCTCCACCATTGCTGTAGTGGCCAGGCCTGGTTATTGCAGCTCAGCTCCTTTTCACTTGAATGGGTGCTGAAGTGCAGTTACAGGTCGCAACCGCTACACAGTGAATTGAGACAAACCTCCAGACTTCCAGTACCTATCAGCTGCTGTGTGTCCTGCAGAAAGTGGTGTATTCTTTCCAGTCTGGAGAGCAGGAGAAGTTTTCTTTGGGGATGTGCTGCTGCTCTGGACAGTTCCTGACATGGACAGAGGTGGCAGCAGAGAGCACTGTGTCAGACTGAAAAAATAAATAAATAAAAGATTACACCACTTCCTGAGGACATACAGCAGCTGACAAGTACGGGAAGACTGGAGATTTTTTAATAGAAGTAAATTCCAGATCTCTGGCACTTTCCATGTGATGTGTTACCATGGAGCACCGGGATACTATTTTAGTGGTACAAAGGCAGCAGTTACATCTGGACCCCGGAGTCTAAAGGAAGTGAAAGACCCTCTACCCCTTTATATGTCACCAGTCATTTCATTGCACCCAGTAGATACAGAGCCCAGCACATAGGGATCATCTCTGCTGGTGCATTATACACAATAATGTAGTGGGCTTCTAGTGTAATTGAAGGGTCTATCCCCAGATTATAAGTGATGGAGGGGTCTGACTGCTGGGAACTGCTGAGACTGGAGGTGCCTTATCCTCTCATGTGGATGGATCGTTACCGATGTTCTTGCAGCCCTTGTTTAAACTGTATACATTACCTATCCAGGCTGCAGGGCTCCCCTTGCAGTCCACTTCTCAACGGGTCCCGTGCGCTCCAGCTTCAGAGCGGCCTATCTCAGATGACAGGCCGCTCAGCCAATCACTGGCGGCAACGGTCCCGGCCTGTGATTGGCTGAGCAGCCTGTCAGCTAAGACAGGCCACTCTGAAGCTGGACCTGGGGAGAAGCGGACTGCAAGGGGAGCCCTGCAGCCTGGATAGGTAATGTATACAGTTTGGAAATCATCAGCCGCACACCGATATTACACGTAGCAATGCGCGGTCGGTGCCCGACAATTATAGGTCCAAACCTATATCAGCGATCAGCCGATGATTGTTGTCAACCGCTGATCGCTGTGTTTATTACAGGCTGATTATCGTTCCGTGTAATAGGGCCCTAACCTCCAGGAAGTATTGGCATTTGGTCTCCACAGAGCCTACAAACCAGGAAGTGATCAATGGGGAAGAAAACTGTACAGGGATGTAAGTTACTGTACATTACTAACAAAACAGCACTTTGTCTATATATATATATATATATATATATATATATATATATATATATATACACGCACACACATATGTGGTTCACATCTTATTGTACCAACACCCTAAAATGTTGCGTCATTCACCCTTTCGGGACAATATAGTAACCAATTGTCAACCATTAACCAGATGTGAAGTGACATGAGACACACTAACAAGTTTTATCAGGCATCGAAGCGTGTTCTTAAGGTGGAATCCAAGCTCTTTGCTGCCCCCTGCTGGACACAGGTTTCTTCGCAACGCTCGGATACTTGTTCTCTTTTCTTCCAGTCTATGATGAACATTCTCAATTTTTTGTAATGGTTGGCCGGGGGATTCTGTGAACGCAGGGGTCTTCATCGGACTGGAGTTCCTCTAAAGTACATTTATGAATATTTTATCCCCAGAATATGTTTATTAAGCCTTTGCTTACGGTCTCTGCAATATACATGGCGCTGTGACTGCCGCTAGCTATTAGACTGGAGGAGGTGAGCAGAACACCAAGAGGATTATGTATTCATTCCATCCAAAACTGAACAGAGAACGTTTTCCAAAAATGTTTATTTGCAAAACTCCCAGTAGCCGATGGCCGTCGGGGCATGCTGGGAATTGTAGTTCTGCATCAGTTGGAGACCACTGGCCATCATGGTAAATCTGTATGTAGTGAGCCCCCCTAGTGGTGGCGGCTGTAAATACTGCTGTGTGAACAGACAAAAGGTTTCTGGGCTCTAAGCAGAGTTTTTAAAAAGATCAATAAAGTAAAAATGTGGAAACACTTAAGGTAGATTTAAAGGGGTATTCCAAGTTAAAATAACATTACCTATTCACTGCATAGGCGATAAATGTTATCTCATGGGAAGGGGGTCCGACCACCGGGATCAAGATCTTGATCTGCAGAATGAGGCCCCAAGTCTTTGTTATAAACCGCAAAATGGGCTTTAGTTCACACCCTATTTATGACTGAACTGTGGACCTACTTGGCAGTCTATGGATATCAGTGCAATCTATGGATATCAGTGCAGTCTATGGATATCAGTATATGGATATCAGTGTATGGATATCAGTGCAGTCTATGGATATCAGTCTATGGATATCAGTGCAGTCTATGGATATCAGTGCAGTCTATGGATATCAGTGCAGTCTATGGATATCAGTCTATGGATATCAGTGCAATCTATGGATATCAGTGCAGTCTATGGATATCAGTATATGGATATCAGTGTATGGATATCAGTGCAGTCTATGGATATCAGTCTATGGATATCAGTGCAGTCTATGGATATCAGTGCAGTCTATGGATATCAGTGCAGTCTATGGATATCAGTCTATGGATATCAGTGCAGTCTATGGATATCAGTGTATGGATATCAGTGCAGTCTATGGATATCAGTGTATGGATATCAGTGCAGTCTATGGATATCAGTGCAGTCTATGGATATCAGTGTATGGATATCAGTGCAGTCTATGGATATCAGTGTATGGATATCAGTGCAGTCTATGGATATCAGTGCAGTCTATGGATATCAGTGTATGGATATCAGTGCAGTCTATGGATATCAGTGTATGGATATCAGTGCAGTCTATGGATATCAGTGCAGTCTATGGATATCAGTGCAGTCTATGGATATCAGTGTATGGATATCAGTGCAGTCTATGGATATCAGTGTATGGATATCAGTGCAGTCTATGGATATCAGTGCAGTCTGTGGATATCAGTGCAGTCTATGGATATCAGTGTATGGATATCAGTGCAGTCTATAGATATCAGTGCCGTCTATGGATATCAGTGTATGGATATCACTACAGTCTATGGATATCAGTGCAGTCTATGGATATTAGTGTATGGATATCAGTGCAGTCTATGGATATCAGTGTAGTCTATGGATATTACTGCAGTCTGTTAATATCAGTGCAGTCTATGGCTACTAGTGCAGTCTATGGATATCAGTGCAGTCTGTGGATATCAGTGCAGTCTATGGGTATCAGTGCAGTCTATGGATATGAGTGTATGGATATCAGTGCAGTCTATGGATATAAGTGCAGTCTATGGATATCAGTGTATGGATATCAGTGCAGTCTATGGCTACTAGTGCGGTCTATGGATATCAGTGCAGTCTATGCATATCAGTGCAGTCTATGGATATCAGTGCAGTCTATGGATATCAGTGTATGGATATCAGTGCAGTATATGAATATCAGTGCAGTCTATGGATATTAGTGCAGTCTATGGATATCAGTGCACGGATATCAGTGCAGTCTATGGATATCAGTGCAGTCTATGGATATTAGTGCAGTCTATGGATATCAGTGCACGGATATCAGTGCAGTCTATGGATATCAGTGCAGTCTATGGATATCAGTGCAGTCTAAGGATATCAGAGCAGTCTATGGATATCAGTGTATGGATATCACTGCAGTCTATGGATATTAGTGCAGTCTATGGATATCAGTGCACGGATATCAGTGCAGTCTATGGATATCAGTGCAGTCTAAGGATATCAGAGCAGTCTATGGATATTAGTGCAGTCTATGGATATCAGTGTACGGATATCAGTGCAGTCTATGGATATCAGTGCAGTCTAAGGATATCAGTGTATGGATATCAGTGTATGGATATCAGTGCAGTCTATGGATATCAGTGCAGTCTATGGACATCAGTGCAGTCTATGGATATCAGTGTATGGATATCAGTGTATGGATATCAGTGTATGGATATCAGTGCAGTTTATGGATATCAGTGTATGGATATCAGTGTATGGATATCAGTGCAGTCTATGGATATCAGTGCAGTCTATGGATATCAATGTACGGATATTATGGCAGTCTATGGATATCAGTGCAGTCTATGGATGTCAGTGCATTCTATGGATATCAGAGCATTCTATGGATATCAGTGCAGTCTAAGGATATCAGAGCAATCTATGGATATCAGTGCAGTCTATGAATATCAGTGTATGGATATCAGTGCAGTCTATGCATATCAGTGCAGTCTATGAATATCAGTCTATGGATATCAGTGTATGGATATCAGTGCAGTCTATGAATATCAGTGTATGGATATCAGTGCAGTCTATGCATATCAGTGCAGTCTATGAATATCAGTCTATGGATATCAGTGCAGTCTATGGATATCAATGTACGGATATTATGGCAGTCTATGGATATCAGTGCAGTCTATGGATGTCAGTGCATTCTATGGATATCAGAGCATTCTATGGATATCAGTGCAGTCTAAGGATATCAGAGCAATCTATGGATATCAGTGCAGTCTATGAATATCAGTCTATGGATATCAGTGCAGTCTATGGATATCAGTGCAGTCTATGGATATCAGTGCAGTCTATGGATATCAGTGCAGTCTATGGATATCAGTCTATGGATATCAGTGCAGTCTATGGATATCAGTGTATGGATATCAGTGCAGTCTATGGATATCAGTGCAGTCTATGGATATCAGTGTATGGATATCAGTGCAGTCTATGGATATCAGTGTATGGATATCAGTGCAGTCTATGGATATCAGTGCAGTCTATGGATATCAGTGTATGGATATCAGTGCAGTCTATGGATATCAGTGTATGGATATCAGTGCAGTCTATGGATATCAGTGCAGTCTATGGATATCAGTGTATGGATATCAGTGCAGTCTATGGATATCAGTGTATGGATATCAGTGCAGTCTATGGATATCAGTGCAGTCTATGGATATCAGTCTATGGATATCAGTGCAATCTATGGATATCAGTGCAGTCTATGGATATCAGTATATGGATATCAGTGTATGGATATCAGTGCAGTCTATGGATATCAGTCTATGGATATCAGTGCAGTCTATGGATATCAGTGCAGTCTATGGATATCAGTGCAGTCTATGGATATCAGTCTATGGATATCAGTGCAGTCTATGGATATCAGTGTATGGATATCAGTGCAGTCTATGGATATCAGTGTATGGATATCAGTGCAGTCTATGGATATCAGTGCAGTCTATGGATATCAGTGTATGGATATCAGTGCAGTCTATGGATATCAGTGTATGGATATCAGTGCAGTCTATGGATATCAGTGCAGTCTATGGATATCAGTGTATGGATATCAGTGCAGTCTATGGATATCAGTGTATGGATATCAGTGCAGTCTATGGATATCAGTGCAGTCTATGGATATCAGTGCAGTCTATGGATATCAGTGTATGGATATCAGTGCAGTCTATGGATATCAGTGTATGGATATCAGTGCAGTCTATGGATATCAGTGCAGTCTGTGGATATCAGTGCAGTCTATGGATATCAGTGTATGGATATCAGTGCAGTCTATAGATATCAGTGCCGTCTATGGATATCAGTGTATGGATATCACTACAGTCTATGGATATCAGTGCAGTCTATGGATATTAGTGTATGGATATCAGTGCAGTCTATGGATATCAGTGTAGTCTATGGATATTACTGCAGTCTGTTAATATCAGTGCAGTCTATGGCTACTAGTGCAGTCTATGGATATCAGTGCAGTCTGTGGATATCAGTGCAGTCTATGGGTATCAGTGCAGTCTATGGATATGAGTGTATGGATATCAGTGCAGTCTATGGATATAAGTGCAGTCTATGGATATCAGTGTATGGATATCAGTGCAGTCTATGGCTACTAGTGCGGTCTATGGATATCAGTGCAGTCTATGCATATCAGTGCAGTCTATGGATATCAGTGCAGTCTATGGATATCAGTGTATGGATATCAGTGCAGTATATGAATATCAGTGCAGTCTATGGATATTAGTGCAGTCTATGGATATCAGTGCACGGATATCAGTGCAGTCTATGGATATCAGTGCAGTCTATGGATATTAGTGCAGTCTATGGATATCAGTGCACGGATATCAGTGCAGTCTATGGATATCAGTGCAGTCTATGGATATCAGTGCAGTCTAAGGATATCAGAGCAGTCTATGGATATCAGTGTATGGATATCACTGCAGTCTATGGATATTAGTGCAGTCTATGGATATCAGTGCACGGATATCAGTGCAGTCTATGGATATCAGTGCAGTCTAAGGATATCAGAGCAGTCTATGGATATTAGTGCAGTCTATGGATATCAGTGTACGGATATCAGTGCAGTCTATGGATATCAGTGCAGTCTAAGGATATCAGTGTATGGATATCAGTGTATGGATATCAGTGCAGTCTATGGATATCAGTGCAGTCTATGGACATCAGTGCAGTCTATGGATATCAGTGTATGGATATCAGTGTATGGATATCAGTGTATGGATATCAGTGCAGTTTATGGATATCAGTGTATGGATATCAGTGTATGGATATCAGTGCAGTCTATGGATATCAGTGCAGTCTATGGATATCAATGTACGGATATTATGGCAGTCTATGGATATCAGTGCAGTCTATGGATGTCAGTGCATTCTATGGATATCAGAGCATTCTATGGATATCAGTGCAGTCTAAGGATATCAGAGCAATCTATGGATATCAGTGCAGTCTATGAATATCAGTGTATGGATATCAGTGCAGTCTATGCATATCAGTGCAGTCTATGAATATCAGTCTATGGATATCAGTGCAGTCTATGGATATCAATGTACGGATATTATGGCAGTCTATGGATATCAGTGCAGTCTATGGATGTCAGTGCATTCTATGGATATCAGAGCATTCTATGGATATCAGTGCAGTCTAAGGATATCAGAGCAATCTATGGATATCAGTCTATGGATATCAGTGCAGTCTATGGATATCAGTGCAGTCTATGGATATCAGTGCAGTCTATGGATATCAGTCTATGGATATCAGTGCAGTCTATGGATATCAGTCTATGGATATCAGTGCAGTCTATGGATATCAGTGTATGGATATCAGTGCAGTCTATGGATATCAGTGCAGTCTATGGATATCAGTGTATGGATATCAGTGCAGTCTATGGATATCAGTGTATGGATATCAGTGCAGTCTATGGATATCAGTGCAGTCTATGGATATCAGTGTATGGATATCAGTGCAGTCTATGGATATCAGTGTATGGATATCAGTGCAGTCTATGGATATCAGTGCAGTCTATGGATATCAGTGCAGTCTATGGATATCAGTGTATGGATATCAGTGCAGTCTATGGATATCAGTGTATGGATATCAGTGCAGTCTATGGATATCAGTGCAGTCTGTGGATATCAGTGCAGTCTATGGATATCAGTGCAGTCTATAGATATCAGTGCCGTCTATGGATATCAGTGTATGGATATCAGTGCAGTCTATAGATATCAGTGCAGTCTATGGATATTAGTGTATGGATATCAGTGCAGTCTATGGATATCAGTGTAGTCTATGGATATTACTGCAGTCTGTTAATATCAGTGCAGTCTATGGCTACTAGTGCAGTCTATGAATATCAGTGCAGTCTGTGGATATCAGTGCAGTCTATGGGTATCAGTGCAGTCTATGGATATGAGTGTATGGATATCAGTGCAGTCTATGGATATCAGTGCAGTCTATGGATATAAGTGCAGTCTATGGATATCAGTGTATGGATATCAGTGCAGTCTATGGCTACTAGTGCGGTCTATGGATATCAGTGCAGTCTATGCATATCAGTGCAGTCTATGGATATCAGTGCAGTCTATGGATATCAGTGTATGGATATCAGTGCAGTATATGAATATCAGTGCAGTCTATGGATATTAGTGCAGTCTATGGATATCAGTGCACGGATATCAGTGCAGTCTATGGATATCAGTGCAGTCTATGGATATCAGTGCAGTCTAAGGATATCAGAGCAATCTATGGATATCAGTGTATGGATATCACTGCAGTCTATGGATATTAGTGCAGTCTATGGATATCAGTGCACGGATATCAGTGCAGTCTATGGATATCAGTGCAGTCTAAGGATATCAGAGCAGTCTATGGATGTTAGTGCAGTCTATGGATATCAGTGTACGGATATCAGTGCAGTCTATGGATATCAGTGCAGTCTAAGGATATCAGTGTATGGATATCAGTGTATGAATATCAGTGCAGTCTATGGATATCAGTGCAGTCTATGGACATCAGTGCAGTCTATGGATATCAGTGTATGGATATCAGTGTATGGATATCAGTGTATGGATATCAGTGCAGTTTATGGATATCAGTGTATGGATATCAGTGTATGGATATCAGTGCAGTCTATGGATATCAGTGCAGTCTATGGATATCAATGTACGGATATTATGGCAGTCTATGGATATCAGTGCAGTCTATGGATGTCAGTGCATTCTATGGATATCAGAGCATTCTATGGATATCAGTGCAGTCTAAGGATATCAGAGCAATCTATGGATATCAGTGCAGTCTATGAATATCAGTGTATGGATATCAGTGCAGTCTATGCATATCAGTGCAGTCTATGAATATCAGTCTATGGATATCAGTGTATGGATATCAGTGCAGTCTATGGATATCGGTGCAGTCTATGGATATCAGTGTATGGATATCAGTGCAGTCTTAGGATATCAGAGCAATCTATGGATATCAGTGCAGTCTAAGGATATCAGAGAAATCTATGGATATCAGTGCAGTCTATGGATATCAGTGTATGGATATCAGTGCAGTCTATGCATATCAGTGCAGTCTAAGGATATAAGAGCAGTCTATGGATATCAGTGCAGTCTATGGATATCAGTGCAGTCTATGGATATCAGTGTGATTTATGGATATCAATGTAGTCTATAAATATCTTGGATATCTATGGAAATCACTGCCATGGGGCATGCCATGTGTACCTGAGCATTGTCCACTCCACAATGAGACCTGCCTAGCTGACCATATTCACAAATCAGGCTCACATAAATAAAATAGAATAATACAACCTTTATGTAGTCTTTTATATCATATGTTTAGTGGATCCATAGGGGAAAAGAAAGAAACCATCAGGACCAGAGGGCCTGCATAACCCTTATACTATCATATACCCATCCACCCCCCATTCTCCCAGTTACCGGGAGCCATGGAAATACTAACTTTGGACAATACATGCAATGTAATTGACATTTGGAATCTTCTATATTTTAGAGTGGTTTCTGCTTACTGGGCTCCCCTATACAGAAACATATAGAAAAAAGGGCACCATAATGGGAACTAGTTTTGCACACTAATACCTATAAAAAAAAACATAACTCTTATATAGGACTGGTATAGCAGGTACATGGCAGCCTGTAGAGCACTTTGGCCCCTGACAGTAATACACTTCTATTGTCCTCATGATAACCTAAAAGGATTCCATGCTACTTGCGATTACATTACAATGTATACAGAGCGCTCTCTCCTATAAGATAATACTGTCTATTGAATCACGGCCCCCTCGAAGAATTGCGTTGCTATCTACATAGCGGCCGTGTGTTGACAGACACTTTGTGGAGATTTTCTCCTAACCCCCAAAACCCTGCACCGAAATGAAGAAATGAAATTAAATGAATTGTTCGCGCAATATGTTAAGCAAACCGAGGAGTATGCTTCCCGCATGTAAAGTACCAGCTGGTCCATCAGAAGATAGCTCGGAATTTCAAGTAGAAGGAGATATGATGTACGGAGGCTTTGCAGGCTGCTGTTGTGAACAAGGAATGAGAGGCGGAAAGCTGGATCACAACTGTAACCTATTAGGTAGCGCAATGTCCTGAGTGAGCAATTAAGGCGAGGTGTTAGAAGAACAGAGAACGCTCTTGGTTAATCCTTGGTATTGTCATTAATAAAGTGAATTGCTGTCTCGGCACCTTCTGCTCCGTCAGTAAGCTGGCTGCATCAAGCGCGGCTTTCAATCAATTACGTTGCATTATTCACGGCGCATCATTAAATAATAAACAACAGCTTAGTTTGCTTGAAAGATCCCTAAAGAATATTGTCGGTAAAAAGTCGACTTGTGAGAGAAAGAAAAGTGTCAGGCTGACTATTACTGCCCTTAAGCGGGATTATATTTTACAATTTTTTTTTTTTTTTTTACATAAATCAGATGTGTGAAGCCATGAATGTTTGTAACATATCTTATCAGGAAAAAGTGGCATCTTCCTCGCTTTCCAACAGCCTGTAAATTTTCTGTTTCCCCCTTGGAGCAATGTTCACAAATCTATGTGGTCTTTACAAATCATATAAAAAAAAATAATAAAAACTGTTAATTATACAGTCAGCTGTATAATGTTCTGCATAGTGCTGTTCGTGCTGTGAGAGGGGGGAGGGAGCTGAACAGGAAGACATAGCTGAGGGCACAGAGGACTTATACAGATGTGTACACTCTTACCTTTAGTTTAGTTAAAGGGACCTGTCACTATGAAAATGCTACCTAACCTATCAACATGATGTTATAGAGCAGAAAGAGCCGAGCAGAGTGATATATATCTTTATAACTTTTAATTTATTGACTGAAGAGTCCAGTCCATTCAGTATAGTTCAGGTAGCATTGTCTTGGTGACATGTTCCCTTTAAATAGGTTGCCCAGCATAATCATCTATACTGCTGCTGGGGTTGTGGGGGACAGAACAGTGTAGTATACTTACCTGTTCTGCTTCACTGCCGCTGCCGGTTCCTGGGCCCTCGGCTGTCCTGCGTTGTCATCATTTTAACAACTGCCTCTGACATGCCGTTCCCACAGGAAACAGCTGCTCGGCATAGACAGTATAGTGCTGTCTATGTTTAGTGGCCATTTCCTGTAGGAACAACAGCAGTATAGATGATTTGTTTACGCCAGACACCCATTTAATTAGAGAGGTAAGTATGTAGTACTGTTCTGGCCCCCACATTTCCGGCAGTAGAATAGATGATTTATTTATGCTGGACATCCCATTTTAATAAACAGGTAAGTATGTAGCACTGTTCTGTCTCCCACAGCACTGGCAGCAGTATAAATTATTTGTTTATGCTGGACAACCCCTTCAATGACTAAACTTTCTCATGAAACCAGAGCAACACAATATCACAAAATGCTAAAACCCAGTGTCCTGTAAAAGAATAAAGTGGGCATGGTGAGGATGATGCACCAAAAATGTCATCCTGGTGCAGTATAAACCAATAAATAGTTGGTCTAAACTTAGATGCACGTTGAAAAACGTACTGCTCTTTTAGACTGTCTAGTCTATGTTTATAATGTGTAATGATTAAACTGCACCCTGGGTGGCAGAATGTAAGGTTACCCTGATGTCGCCAAAGCCAGGTGTGAGGGTGGATGGTCTTGATCATGAGGCTGGATATGAGGTGTATTAGAGTTGTTATCAATCCAGGTTGGAACCAGAAGGTCATTTAAAGACAAAATGAGGAGGAAAAGGGTTAACTGTAAACAATCCAAAGGTCACACCTGGAGAGCAGATAATGACAAAACCAGCAGACGAGAGGTTACCAGGTCACTGCCCATAGTGTGACCCTGGAGATCAATGCATGTTAAAGACTGTAGAAATAGAGACAGGAGACACATCAGTCACCGACACTGACTCTTGGTGACTTATAGGCAGTGATTCCTAGGGCTCCGTGCGGCAGGACCCCATGAGTGGCTCCTCTCTAAAGTCACCTATATTTTGAAAAAAAAAAAAACAATGAACCACTCATACTCACCTGCTCCTATATACAGTACCCGGTCAGGGAGGCTGCCCAACGTGATGGCTATGCGGCAGCTCTGTACAGCCAGCTATGCTTCTAGCTTCCAGCACAGTGAGTGGTAATAGCAGTCACTGCTCACTGCACACAGCGATTATGTCAGCAGCCCCCTCATATAGGAATATACAGTACACAGGAGAAAGAGGACCCCACACTGTATAGTGCTAGAGCAGAGCAGGGGATAAGAAACTGCAAGGCTTAGATAGCCCTGCAGTTCCCAACAAAAACATTGATGGCAGCAGAGGGGGCCATGGCCATGTCACCTCTAATTGTACAGAAGTACATATATAAATAAAAAAAACAATACTAAGAAAAATAAATAATAATAATAATAAAGTTATATTAAAAAGTAATTCTAACAATGTATTAGAATTTTTAGTTTTTTAGTTAAATTTTTTAGTCTTCAGGAGACCCCCTCCCCCCCTTTTTTTTTTTTTTTTAATTCCTCCTCCCCTTCCTAAGACACACCTTTATCTTACTTTCATTGACATAGCTCTATGTGGGCTTGTTTTTTCCAGAGCAAGTTGTATTTTTAAATACATTGAAAACAAATCCAATTGAACAGTTGTTTTTTAAGTTTTGTTTTTACAGAGTTCCCAGTGCATTAGAAATGTTTTTATCTTGTTTTGCTACTTCAAAAAAAGAAATAAATAAAAAAAAGAAATAATTTATATATATATATATATATTACAGTATATATATATATATACAATTTTGTGTTTTCCATGAAAAGTCACACTTCTTCACCACCATACGTTGTGAAATGAATAGAAAATAGAGACAAGAAAGACATTGACAAGGTTAGAAATAATGATTTGTATATGAAATAACATTGTTCTTACATCACACTTTGCTTTAGTCACAGAATCCTCCTTTTGCAGCAATTCCAGCATTGCACACCTTTGGCATTCTAGCTGTTAATCTGTTGGGGTAAGCTGGAGAAATTGCCCCCCACGCTTCTAGAAGCAGCTCCCACAAGTTGGATTGGTTGGATGAGCACTTCTGGCGTACCATACGGTCCAGCTGCTCCCACAACAGCTCAATGGGGTGGTGATCTGGTGACTGCGCTGGCCACTCCATTACCTATGGTAGAATACCAGCTGCTGCTTCTGCTGTAAATAGTTCTTGCACAATTTGGAGGTGTGTTTAGGGTCATTGTCCTGTTGTAGGATGAAATTGGCTCCAATCAAGCGCTGTCCACTGGGTATGGCATGGCGGTGCAGAGTGATAGCCTTCCTTATTCAGAATCCCTTTTACCCTGTACAAATCTCCCACCTTACCAGCACCAACCCCAGACCATCACATTACCTCCACCATGCTTAACAGATGGCGTCGGGCATTCTTCCAGCATCTTTTTATTTGCTCTGCATCTCACAAACGTTCTTCTTTGTGATACAAACATCTCAAACTTGGATTCATCCGTCCACAACACTTTTTTCCAGTCTTTTTCTATTCTGGTTAGAGCCTGTTTGTGCTGTCCTCTGAAGGGAGTAGTACACACCGTTGTAGGAAATCTTCAATTTCTTAGCATTTTCTCGCATGGAATAGCCTTCATTCCTAAGAACAAGAATAGACTGTCGAGTTTCAGATAAAAGTTCTCTTTTTCTGGCCATTTTGAGCGTTTAATTGACCCCACAAATGTGATGCTCCAGAAACACAATCTGCTCAAAGGAAGGTCAGTTTTGTAGCTTCTGTAACGAGCTAGACTGTTTTCAGATGTGTGAACATGATTACACAAGGGTTTTCTAATCATCAATTAGGCTTCTGAGCCAATGAGCAAACACATTGTACCATTAGAACACTGGAGTGATAGTTGCTGGAAATGGGCCTCTATACACCTATGTAGATATTGCACCAAAAACCAGACATTTGCAGCTAGAATAGTCATTTACACATTAGCAATGTATAGAGTGTATTTGTTTAAAGTTAGGACTAGTTTAAAGTTATCTTCATTGAAAAGTACAGTGCTTTTCCTTCAAAAATAAGGACATTTAAATGTGACCCCAAACTTTTGAACGTAGTGTATACTGTATGTGTATACGTGTGTGTGTGTGTGTTTGTGTGTGTGTGTTTTGTACAGTTACAACTATTTTGTATATTGATAGGTGTGTGTGATGACTTGGTTTTTCTGTGATAGTGTGTAGTTTTCATTGCAACTATTTTTAGTATATATGATTACTTTTTATTTTTGTTATTTTTTTAGTATGTACTATTAATATTATAATTTAATGTTTCTAACTTTACTAAAATAACCAATAATGTTATTTTTTTATTGCTTATTTTATATGGTAACTGATGAAGAGGAGATTTTAAATTTTTAAGCTGCTTTTTCCCGTTTTTTTTCTTCTAGTCTTTCTAAAACTTCAAGTACTGCTCTCCTTGTACACACTACCTCTGCTAGACTGGCACATCACATTGCACGGGATCCATAGGGTGACAGAGGAGCTTCTTCCTTCCAGTGTAATGACCTAGATGACTGGCACCAGCTGTGTGTGAGATGGATTCAGCAGCAAACCCCCCTAAGGATACCATGATGGAATAACATGTTGTGTCATTAGAGATTAAAATGGAGTATATTTAAAGGGGGCCCGAGGGATGTCACTTACTCAAGACCTTCAGCAGCAGTAAAAAAAAATCCTTCTGGAAGACCTGACATGTCTATGTACCCTGTTTCCCCCATAATAAGACATCCCCTGAAAATAAGACCTAGTAGAAGTTTTGCTGAATTGCTAAATATAAGGCATCCTGCGAAAGTAAGAGCTAGCTAAGTTTTTGTTTGGAAGCATGCCCGCCGAACAGAACATCAGGAAATGCGCTCTGATTCTTTTTAGCCTGCTGGCATTGTCCTCACCGTCACCGTCCATTGCAGAGCAGCTGCATGCTGGACATGAAGACCATCACCTGCCACCAACCCCCCGATGTTCCCTTTCTCGGCCATCTCAAATGTGCAGGCAAGGCATCAAGAGGCCCTTCGCCTGTTGCCCTGCCCGATGTCTCCTACTGCCAGATGTAGAGCTGTACACAGTCTGCCATTATCCAGTCGCCTGCCTCCATACTGTACGCTGTCCCTGCTGTGCTGTACGAGTGTGCTATGGTGAGCCCCCTAGTGGCCGGAAGCCACCATGCCATACGCTGTCCCTGCTGTGCTGTACCAGTGTGCTGTGGTGAGCTCCCCCTGGTGGCCGGAAGCCGCCATACCGTACACTGTCCCTGCTGTGCTGTGTGAGTGTGCTGTGGTGAGCTCCCACTGCTGGCTGGAAGACGCCATACCATACACTCTGTCCTTGCTGTGCATGTGCCATGTGAATTCTTCTTCATGGAAAAATAAGACTTTCCCCTGAAAATAAGACCTAGCACATATCTGGGAGCAAAAATTAATATAACACACTCTTATTTTCGGGGAAACACGGTATTAAACAAAAAAACAGTGTAATGCCACCTTTCTCCTATGGTGGCGCTGCGGATAAATTGAATAATTGCTGCCTGGTTCCCCCAGCAGAGGGATCCTCCAGCAGAAAGAGCATTGATGACCTTATTCTAGCAAAAAGAAGTTATGAAAAGTTGACAACCCCTTTAAATTGTAACTCCAGGTAATACTTCAGGCTGTCATGTCTGAGAATAAGCTTTGCCATTGAACGCTTTACAGCATCTTGTTTTCTGTAAGTGTATTGTATCCATGCACTAATGTGAATTAAATCACATGAGGGTGTCTCAGTCAAAGAAGAATAAGTAGATCGCCCAAGGCCTGGCGGAAAGTGATACATGGAATCGCCTTCTTCAGGATTATCCACTTTAAACCTGATAGTTCTCCTGAGCTCCTTAGAATGAACCTCTCCTCAGCCTAATCTTATTTTCTTTCTTTCAATAGCCGTCAAGGATTAATTCAATGATGCTTTTGCCGATATTCTTATGCCGCCTTGCTTAAGATATTCTCCATGAAAATTTAAACCAACTTGAAGGGTTTGGGGACCCATGTGGGCGTCATAACTCCTCGTAATGTCAGAGGAGACACACAAGATTTCCTTCAAACATTATTGAAGAGTAAAGATGAGCGAACCTCCTGAGATTTCGTTTCGGGACGTCTCACGTGGGGTCAAATTTATTTCAGATTCAATATTGATTTGGATTCGGCCCTAGATGCCATGGCCCGATACAGAGCCCCCAACCCATGGAGAGTAAGGAGGTAAGGAAGGGGTGAAGCATTGCTACAGTATATAAGCCTCCTGCTCAGTGAGTATTTGCTGGGCCAGGAGTAGAGCGACAGTGTAAGGAGCCTAGTGTGAATGGTGTTGTAGGAGAGCTGACCAAATTTGTCTTTTTTGCCAGTGTAAGGAGTTAGCTAAGGATGCATAGCATCACCGCTTAAAGGGGTTATCCAGGCTTAAAAAAAACATGGCCGCTTTCTTCTGCACCACTTCAGCACCACTCTTGTTCTCAGTTTAGGTGTGGGGTTTTGCAGCTCAGTTCCATTTAATTGAATGGTGCAAAATTGTAATACCACACACAACCTGAGGACAGGGGTGGTGGTGCTGTAAAAGAAAGCAGTGGTGCTTTTCTAGCCCTGGATAATGCCTTTAAATGGTTACTCCATTAAGCAAAAATCTTTTTCAAATTAAGTGGTGTCAGAAAGTTATATAGATTTGTAAATCACTTTACAAACCCCACCCAATTTGGAGACAAGAGTGGTCCAAAAGTGGCCATGTTTTTGTAGCACTGGATATCCCCTTTAGGGTGCCTTCACACCTACCGACTCGCAGCGTTAATAACGCTGCAAGTCGGCTAGGTCCTGGCAGATCACTGTCAGTACATACACGCAGCGGTCTGAACGACCGCTGCGTGTATGTAAATCTGCCGGCTGCTTAACCCCTTCTGATGCCGGCCGGCCGCCTCCCGCTCAGCTCTGTATACATTACCTCCTCGCTCCACGGGGTCCCGGCGTCCTGCTCTCCCGCCCGGCCAATCAGTGGCTGCGGCAGGGCAAAACACTGATTGGCCGGGCGCGAGAGCAGGACGCCGGGACCCCGTGGAGCGAGGAGGTATGTATACAGAGTGGAGCGGGAGGCGGCCGGCATCAGAAGGGGTTAAGCAGCCAGCAGATTTACATACACGCAGCAGTCGTTCAGACCGCTGCGTGTATGTACTGACTTATTATTAACGCTGCGAGTCGGTAGGTGTGAAGGCACCCTTAATTACATACTGTAGGCAGCAACTCAAACATACTCCAGTCTGATCATGTGGCCCATGGCTGTATTCATGATTTCCCAGACTCCCTAGGGCTGCATCCAGCTTCTTCAGCCAACAGTGTTCAAATGAGGAACGGTCAGACTTGTGCTTATCTTTGCAAAAAAACGGATGAAAAACGGATAAAAAAAACAGATGCATTTGTGTGCATCCATTTTGATCCTTTTTTCCATCCGTTTGTGGCAAAAAAAAAAACTGATGAAAAAAATGGATTGCAAAATAGCAGTGTGAACCCGGCCTTATAGGCACTGATCCTGTTTCTTGCACGGTCACTGTAATATACATACATACATCAGGATGAAAGACAGACTTTTTTTTTTTCTTTTATTTATAAACTTTATTATTTTTTAAATTTTTCATTCAGTAAAATGTCCAAAATACATAGAAATACAGTACTTACAACAACAACAACAAAAAAGAAAGAAAGACAGACTTTCTCCAACATACATGTATATGGTTATGCAGGAGGGGCTCTATATGATGGTATATGACAGAGGTCACCAGATCTCCCTCTATGTCCTCCACCATGTGCCCCTTTTACCCCAGCCTAGAAACAAGGGGAAAGAAAAGCGCATGAAGCTGCTGTGCGCTAGAATGCTGCCGGCACAGCCTTGACTTTTGTTGTTCTGTTGACTGCTATCTTTCCATCATAGACCATATGGCGCAGAGAAGAGACTGTGTATTTAGCAACTATTAAGGCAGCAATTCACATCAATGTGTTCTGGCAGAGTCGGGAGGCTCCCAGTCGGGTTATTTTTCTTCTTGTACAGTGGTTTTAATATTGAAATCTTATTGCTGTTATTTCATGGGGTCCATTGAGAAGAGATTAGAGGAATTAGAGGGATGGCGATGCCCTCTTGACAATAAAGCCCAATGCAAAATCACTTTCAGGTTTACACTAGTTATTCCACACCCCAAATGATGATCGTCACTGTTACCTGGCAACCTTTCAACATTCTCCATATGGTGTCATTGCTCCGAAAACGGAGATCTATCCTCTTCCCAACCTCTAAAGTGAAGCAGTAGTCACACTTGGCTTATGGGAGCAGCATGGGGCTAAAAACGTTATGTCAGGTTAACCCAGTAGGCGGCCCTGGTTACATTTGCCTGTGACCTTGGGCGAGTTCCTTTATGTAACAAAGAAGGAAAAGGAATTAGACAGTTCTGATACTAAGTGGTTTATACAGAGATTTCTACACAGGACTCTATGCCTTCTTCTCACTTGGCCTGTAAAACAAAATGGCAGCTCAAATGGCAATAGATCCCCAAGACCAGTGAGCGGAGTTGGTGAACTGTTCAGATTTGGCAACATTCTCCGCAATCGGAAGGCTCGGCATTTGACTCCCTGTGTCTGGAGAAGTTGGATGCTGCCCTTTTGCTATGGCTATAGTCCTGGAAGCTCTGCCGAACGTTTAGGTTCAGAGAATGGTGCAAACCCGAACAGCTTGGAACCACTACAAGTTGGCTTTGGCATCCTAGCACTCAATGCTGTCCTTGGCCTTGTGTATAGTGATAAGTAGAGTTGATCGAACCTCGGAAAATCCTAGGTTCGATCGAACTCGAACATTCACGAACCTGCCGCATTTGATTGCTGAAGCCTTCCCGGTCCATGGTGAAGGAGGAGAGTGCCCGGGTACCGCCTGGAATTCCAGGATTCAGTCTAGGTAATAGCCTAGGTAATAGGCTGAATCCCGGAATTCCAGTTGGTAGCCAGGCAGTCTCCTCCTTCCCCACAGACCGGGAAGGCTTCAGCAATCAAATGCGGCAGGTTCGTGAATGTTCGCGTTTAATCGAACCTAGGATTTCCTGAGGTTCGATCAACTCTAGCGATGAGCGAACATGTTCGTAAATGTTCATATTTTCGGGCGAATATGACTTAAAATGATCATTTTTAAACATTTTCGATCATGCGAATGTTTATCTCATGAAGTACGTAGTGATGAGCGAACATGTTCGTAAATGTTTGTAAGAACATACCGCTAATTGTTCGTGTTCGCCGATCACAAACAATTTGTTCGATGATCGGAATGGTTATAACGATCATTCTCAAACATTTTCGAACATGGGAATGTACGCAACCGTGTAATTTTTTCTCCCACCAATTTAAAAAAACCAATGAAGGTGTGGGGAAGAGAGGGCACATCAGGTAATGTAGTTGCCATGGTCACTGCTGGCATTTCTGTGATTGGCCGTACAATTAGTGTCATTACGTACGTTACATACATGCTATAAAAACGCAACGCTAAGGCAAATTTTCTCACAGTCTTTCTTGATTCTCTGGCTTTGGCTCCACTGTTACCCTGTTGTATCTCTGGCTTTGGCTCCACTGTTACCTTGTTGTATCTCTGGCTTTGGCTCCACTGTTACCTTATTGTATCTCTGGCTTTGGCTCCACCGTTACCTTGTTGCATCTCTGGCTTTGACTCCACCGTTACGTTGCTGCATCTCTGGCTTTTGTCCTCCTTTAGTTCAGTATCCTGTTCCTCTTTCTGCTGCTTTCTTGGTCCTGTCCTTCTGTGTGACTTTGCTTTGTCTTCTGTCATTGTACCTTGTTCCTGTATTGTGTCTTGTCTGTGTTTTGCACTTATTTAAGCGTAGGGATCGCCGCCCAGTTGCTCGCCGCCATCTTAGGGCGGATTGTGGGAAGTAGGTAGGGACAGCGTGGGAGGTGTTAGCTATAGGGCCCACTTGTCCTGTGTGTTCCCAGGGGCCCTGACAGTTCGTGTTTGGGATCAAAAGGATGTTTGCTCATCACTTATTATGTATAACTCAATATTATGAGATATTCATTATTACTACTACAATTTGGGAAAAGCTGGATGTAGATAGCATAGGATCCACCACTCACAATAGGTAATGGTCACAGCTCCCTCCTCCCCCTCCCTGCACAGTCCTCTCAGCAGAGGTTACACAGCACATTATACTATAGAAGTCAATTGTAAACTTAGACGAGACTGTCTACAAAAGTACCAGACTTGTCACAGTGGTTGGATACATCAGTATTACATGCAAACCCAACCCATTTAGAGGAAAAGCAAAGGCGAAGCCCTTCCCTCTTGATTATATGCGGTGCGAGGGATGTGCTGGTGTTAGTACTTTGACCCAAACTGTACCTGAATTATTTGTAGTAGTATAGCTGCCCCAATGAGTTGTTGTCTCCAGACACCAATTTCCTATGACTAAGTAGGTGCTGTAAAGCTGTAAAGCAAGTCACTGAACGGCTACACTCACTGAGCCCTGAGCCAAGGAATAGGCTATCCTTATATAATAAGGGGCTCGTGTAGATTGGTGAAGGCCGTCTTACAGAGTCCGACTCTCACTGTAAGCGAGTGCATTTCTGTCTATTACACGGCTCGATAATCACGTGAGCGGGTCTGTGTATATACATTGTTAGCAATGTCCGTGTAGCCCTTACTTTAAAGGGGTAAAATAATAAAGATGATGATTATCTCTCTATGCTCTCTCCAAAGGTCTTTTTGTTTAGTGTAAAACAAGTTCGGACTCGCTGTGCTGCTCAACCAGTCTGGCTCTGGGCCTCTGGGACTTCACTCTTTATCCCGCCCCAGGATGTGGAAGCTGGACTTCCGGGGTCACTCCACAAGTGTGGTCCTGGTGAGAGCAGCAGCTGGTTCCCAAAAACCATACAGAGTTGGAGCAAGGTACCAGGGATCAGACCGAGTATACATAGTCAACAAGCCGAGTGTTAGAAGTAGAGTCAACACAGAACCAGGAATGAGGCAGGAATGGTAATCAGACAGGCGAAAGGACAGGCCAAGAGGCTTCAGAGGCAGCTCAGACAATATGGGTTGGCAAAAGGACAGGCACATGGTACAGACAGGGGTAAGGCAGGAGGGGTAATGTGAAGAACAGGCTCAATTCAGGATACTCAGAGAATCACAGAATAGCACAGATAACTGTGATTTGATTGAACAAATGCAATAATGCTCAGGCAGGGAGGGACAGGTGGAGCTGGTTTAAATAGGTGCAGGTGGGTCTGGATTGGCAGGTGGCAGTAGTAGGTGGAGACAAACTGCCTCTCTAAATCCAGAGCAGTTGGCCACCTGCACACCCTAGTGGCCAGAGGTGTCACTGCAGCAGAAGGAGGAAGAAGACGCCGGAGGACATACTCAGCCCCAAGATGAGTTTAATGCAGCATCTTTACATTTAGATTCACTTTTATAGCCTCCACAGCTCAGTTCTTTCTCTACATTAATACACATCCCAAACAATTCTCCCTTAGTGATTGCCTTGTATCTGCCCCCTCCCTGTGAGTTATCCTCCTATAACAACCCCACCACAATCTAAGCTGCCATATAACAACTTTCCTGTTCCTATCTCTAACACTGGGTGACAATAACGTCAGTCTGATGGATTTTTCTCAAAATGGTAGGAAATTTTTAATGAAGACTATATTGAAGGCTGCTTCATTTTACATTCAGTAAACCAATCAACAAATGAGAATAAAAAAGTACACAGATGTCCATAGCCTTTAAGGAGCTGACTTCTACTCCAGCTAGACCAAGGATCCATAACACTTAATGTCTTACAGCCTGAAATGGTTCAGTGCACAGAAAAAGAGATTCACTTTAACTGCTGAACAAAAGAAAACAACTTTTTCATCTGTTATACAATTTGCTCGGCCAAAAATGGTTATGGCTAATCATCCTCCCGAGGACGGCCGCATACACCACGGGTAGATGCAATAACCTGAATGTCTTTTTATAGTGTCCCTCTATGGCCATTCCATATTTCTTGATGTATATGCTTTATTAAAGTTAATGATGAACAGAAAACAGAACTTACATCCAAGTATACAAGATATCACTTCTCATCCTGCCGTAGTTTCAGCTATTCATGTGTCTTTAGTATCAACTCTGTGTATTATTTCCAGAAGGATTATACTTTTTGCAATGATAACCTATTATACAACATAGATAGATAGATAGATAGATAGATAGATAGATAGATAGAAGATAGATAGATAGATAGATAAGAGAAAGATAGATAGATAGATAGATAGATAGATAGATAGGAGATAGATAGATAGATAGATACATAGATAGATAGATAGATAGATAGATAGATAGATAGATAGAAGATAGATAGATAGATAGATAGATAAGAGAAAGATAGATAGATAGATAGATAGATAGATAGATAGATAGGAGATAGATAGAGGAGATAGATAGATAGATAGATAGATAGATAGATAGATAGATAGATAGATAGGAGATAGATAGGAGATAGATAGATAGATAGATAGATAGATAGATAGATAGATAGATAGATAGATAGGAGATAGATAGATAGATAGATAGGAGATAGATAGATAGATAGATAGATAGATAGGAGATAGATAGATAGATAGATAGATAGATAGATAGATAGATAGGAGATAGATAGGAGATAGATAGATAGATAGATAGATAGATAGATAGATAGATAGATAGATAGGAGATAGATAGATAGATAGATAGATAGATAGATAGGAGATAGATAGATAGATAGATAGATAGAGAGATTGATAGATAGATAGATAGATAAATAGATAGTAGAGGAAAGTCCACAGCACTCCTTCTTAATATCAAATCAAAGTGGATTTATTGTATAAACACGTGCAGCATACAAAAGACGCAACGTTTCAGTGGCTACCTGCCACCATTTTCAAGCGTCAGGTAGCCACTGAAACGTTGCGCCTTTTGTATGCTGCACGTGTTTATACAATAAATCCACTTTGATTTGATATTAAGAAGGAGTGCTGTGGACTTTCCTCTACTATTCAGCAAGGTCGTTTGTCTGAACCTGATCCGCGGGCACCCGATATCTACCTGAAGAGAAGTGCTGCCATATCTTCCTATATCTAGATAGATAGATAGATAGATAGATAGATAGATAGATAGATGATAGATAGATAGATAGATAGATAGATAGATAGATAGATAGATAGATAGATAGTGACCTGTTGGAAAATTATCTCTCAGGTTAAACAAAGTGGTGGATGAGGTATTAAATTTCCGCACTAGGTGTCAGTGTTTTATATGCTTATGAACTATTATTTCTATGCATAGCTGAGGGAAGCAAACGGGTTAATGTCCTCTTCTGCCTTTCTTCTGCACCACTCACAGGCAGGCACATAGGAGGCATTACTGGTGGAGGAAGTGTAGTTCAGTTCTACCTAGATTCTCAGTGAAAGAGGACACAAAAATAACCATTCCTGCAGAAGCTAAGCTAGGGCCTGGCTTATGCCAGGACCCTTGTCAGGAACAAGAGTTAGTTGAGTCTAGCGTTCAGAGTAAGCAGATGCAGCAAGAGACCAAAACTTCTTCTAGAAACACTACCACTTATACTATGCAGTGCTAAGCACAAACAAGGGAGAGTAGTTACCAAGGAACACTCTGGCCCACACCAGGAACTCCTCAGAAAAGTGCAAGGCAGTATCCTGCAGAAATAGGAACTGACCTCAGTAGGACAAAGCTACCGGTCTACGTATCCTACTGCGCAGTGCAGCTAACTGGGAAGACTCGGACACCTAGCTATACACCCAGATAACCACAGCTGGGGCTCGCGCTACCCTATGGGGACGGGTTATACGATACCAGACGGCAGAAGGCAGTCAGACATTATCTAAACGTAAGTACAAGTATCACTTAACTAAAGATATCTACCAAGGGTTCTGGCAGAGTACAAGGCTACATTGGGTTGGGGCTCCTCTGGCAAATTCCTCTACTCTACTCTCTACTCTACAAGTACTACTACAACTCCTTCTACTACTCTTCTCAAGCACCTACCTCAAGCACTAAGTCAAGCACACAAATTTGTGTGTCAAAGATTCTGCTCTGTGAAACATGTACTGTACAACTGCAAAGCCTTACAGTAAAATTGGTATATTTTATATAAACGCACGGGACTCTGTCATCTTCTGTCTGCACCTATACACACCACCACACAACTTGGGTTATTTTCCCCCTTCTGTGGGTGACGGTACTGGGCCCAAGCCCAGTCCGGGTGGGTCAGTTGCCACTCAAGATTGCCGTGACAAGAGCCCAAGGGACCCACATCAACCTGGAAGGTAATCGACTATTTTAGGAAATAGAGTCAGCCATACACAACAAGCAGGTGCCAACATCACACCTGTGTGCTGGACTAGCACTGGCGTCACCACAAATAACATCATTGGCTGAGCTCACAACAATCACCAACTCCAAAGCTTTCCACTACCACAGATAGGAGATAGATAGATAGGGCCACATGTATCATCCGGCGAACGGATGATTTTCGGCGGAAAGTGCCGATTTGCGTATTTTTCTATTCGCAAATGGCCGATTTGCGAATAAAATATTCGCAAATCGGCACTTTCCGCCGAGTACGCCAGGGGGGCGGAAAGGGGGCGTGTAGTGGGCGGAACGGAGGGCGCGGACTCAGAGTCCACGCTATTTACCATCCGTTCCGCCCAAATGTACGCCGAAAACCTACTCCAGTCCTCAGCTGGCATAGGTTTTCGGCGGTGCGCACCAGCGAACACGGGATTTATGTAGAGGCAGTCCGCCTCTACATAAATCTCCGTAGCGCCGGAGCTGTGGGGGCATTTATAAGTCCGGCGTAAAAAACGCCGGACTTAATAAATGCCACCCATAGAGTTCCAACCATTGCCCTTTCACAGTGTTTATTTAAATCCTTGGTTTTTGCCAAAGAAGGAGTTATCACAAAAGATAGTTTCTTTTTCTTTTTCTTTTTTTTTTAAAGATTGGACTGATAATATGAGAGTGTCAGTGGGTTTAGTAGGTTACTGTTCACTCCCCTCAAGCCAAATCTGTACCTTTATGAAGGTGCTTTATAGTTGATGAGTGACTCCCCCAGAAAACCACATCTATTCCTACTCATGGTAGACATATAATACAGCCGACCACTTATGACATTTGATGAGCCATTGGTAAGTACTTATAGGAAAGCCATTGTAAAGTCTGCTGAGCTCCGGCTCCCCATAAAACATCACACCGGGTGCCAATCTTGGGATTCGTTCAGCCTCTTATTCCTATAACTGACCAGAATCTTTATTGTTGCATTAAGAAAAATGTCAGTAAGGGAACAATAAACTATATTCCTTTTATGACCATTGTTTCTTTTTAGAACTTGTTTTGCTCACATAATTTATTGTATTTTCATCTGCAGCATAGCCGGGCATACATAGGAATATATAAATCACCACTAAACATTGCATTCTCTTACATTGCACAATAGTTTAGGATGAATAGATTTTCAGCATCTCACCCTTCATACAGGGCAGGAGGGCACTAGTCACTAGCATGCATGATTATAGTTGTCCATCTTGAATGGTAAGAAAATACTTCAATGTCCATTATGGGTGTTGTCTCAGCCTATCTCCATGGGACAAGCTTTCTTGTACATTGCACAGTAGTTTAGGATGAATAGATCTTCAGCATCTGACCCTTCATGCAGGGCAGGAGGGCACTAGTCACTGGCATGCAAGATTATAGTTGGTGATCTTGAATGGTAAGAAAATACTTCAATATCCATTATGGGTGTTGTCTCAGCTTATCGCCATGGGACAAGCTTTCTGGTACATTGCACAGTAGTTTAGGATGAATACATCTTCAACATCTGACCCTTCATACAGGGCAGGAGGGTACTAGTCACTGGCATGCATGATTATAGTTGCCCATCTTGAATGGTAAAAAAAAATACTTGAATGTCCATTACGGGTGTTGTCTCAGCTGGTCGCCATGGGACAAGCTTTCTCTTACTTTGCACAGTAGTTTAGGATGAATACATCTTCATAGTTGGATACTTCATACAAGGCAGGAGGGCACTAGTCACTGACATGCATGGTTATAGTTGGTCATCTTGAATGGTAAAGAAATATTTGAATGTCCATTACGGGTGTTGTCTCAGCTAACCTCCATGGAACAATCTTTCTTTTACATTGCACAGTAGTTTAGGATAAATACATCTTCATAGTCTCATACTTCATACAGGGCTGGACAGCACTAGTCACTGGCATGCATGATTATAGTTGGCAATCTTAAATGGTAAGAAAACACTTGAATGTCCATTACAGGTGTTGTCTCAGCTGATCTCAATTGCACAAGCTTTATCTTACATTGCACAGTGGTTTAGGATGAATACATCATCATCATCTGAACCTCATTATGGGGTAAGATGGCACTAGTCAAAAGCATGCATGATAGTTGGCCGTCTTGAATGGTAAGGAAATACTTGAATGTCCATTATAAGTGTTGTCTCACCTGATCATCATAGGAAAAGTTGGGGTCACTGGGAGTAACCCCTTTGTCAAATATGGCAGACAATGAACTATTGCATGACAACCATCAGATAAATGACCAATCTCATAAAATTTAGCTGGGCCAGATCTGCTCTTTGTGGGTAGCTTTCCACCCTGGTTCATATAGGGGTGGAAAGAATACACCACTTTCTGCAGGACATACAAAAGCTGATAAGTACTGGAAGACTGGGGATGATTAAATAGAAGTAAATTACACATTTCTGGATTTCGTAAAACCAGTTGATTTGAAAGAAAAAACAATTCCCTGGAGTACCCCTTTAACATTTGCTTTTCTCTATCATTTAATAAGTGCGGTGGTTTTGCTGATGTCCTCCCCCCGCTCATCCCACATTGGATATAACATAGTTATAATATGTAACCTTCAGATCGGTGACACTTTAGACATCAACAGTGCATAATGTTCCCGCCTCAGAATCCTGGCTCCGGAGGTGTCTAGCTGTAGCGCGCCTTATCGCAGCTTATTACATTATACCTCTCTGTGGAATTCCCCCAGTCATTTGAATACAGCCAAGCAGAAAAATATATTTGTGTAATAAAGTCTATTAGTTGCATAATGAGAAAATAACACACACACACATGGGAGCGTCAACTTATTACAGGCGGCCCAGGATGCGAGCTGACAATATTGTCACCTCCAGGTTAACAGCTGGGATTATCTTCACACCCATTAGTGCATAATTCCAATAAAACATGTTCAGCCACATACTGTGCTGGCATTTTACATGTGCTATTATTATGTGTGCGTGTCTTAACTTAGCATATTAATACTAAAGAGCATGATTGTCGCTTCTTTGTGGTTTTTATGCCAGAGGCGTCATGTGAATCTCTGGGGTCTCAAGGCAAAATCTATAACAGGGTCTCCTGCCTATCATGTGCTATTAGTATACATACTGGATATGGGGAAGAAGGAACCAGGAGCTCCCCCAGGGCACCAGGGCCAGGGTCCAACTGCTGTCTATCTATCTATCTATCTATCTATCTATCTATCTATCTATCTATCTATCTATCAGTAAATTCAGCAGCACTCAGGAGAATAAGGGTGCCAGGCAAGGAACTCCAACCTCGAGCCCACTTGTAAGTATATAAAGTAGATTGTCGGCACTCCGGATAACGTGAGAACAGTGCAAATTTATTCAAAGTTGTCACAGCATAACAGGAAGGCAACGTTTCTGTGGCCTCTCGCCACCATTTTCAAGGGGCTTGAAAATGGTGGCGAGAGGCCACAGAAACGTTGCCTTCCTGTTATGCTGTGACAACTTTGAATAAATTTGCACTGTTCTCACGTTATCCGGAGTGCCGACAATCTACTTTATCTATCTATCTATTTCCTATCTATCTCCCATTATTTATCTTTCGCCTATCTATCTATCTATCTATCTCCTATCTACAGTATCTATCTATCTATCTATCTATCTAACTATCTATCATCTATCCATCTCCTATCTATCTATCTCCTATCTATCTATCTATCTATCTATCTATCTCCTATCTATCTATCTATCTATCTCCTATCTATCTATCTATCTATCTTCTATTATCTATCTATCGCATATATATCAATCTATCTCCTATTATCTATTTATCTTCTATCTATCTATCTATCTATCTATCTATCTATCTATCTATCTATCTATCTATCACCTCTTTCATATACATCATCTATCTGTCTTAAAGAGGTACTCCAGTAAAAATACAAATCAACTGGTGCCAATAAGATTACAGATTTGTAATTTACTTCTTTTTAAAAAAAATCTCAAGTCTTCCAGTACTCCAAGCCTTCAGCTGCTGTATGTCCTACAGGAAGTGGTGTATTATCTCCAGTCTGACACAGTGCTCTCTGCTGCCACCTCTGTCCATGTCAGGAACTGTCCAGAGCAGGAGAGGTTTTCTATGGGAATTTGCTACTGCTCTGGACAGTTCGTTACATAGACAGAGGTGGCAGCAGAGAGCAGTGTGTCAGCACAGAAAGAATACACCATTTCCTGCAGGACATCCAGCAGCTGATAAGTACTGGAAGACTGGAGATTATTTAATAGAGGTAAATTACAAATCTGTATAACTTTCTGGCACCAGTGTATTTAAAATACACTTTTTATTATAAATAATAATAATAATAACAATAACAATAACAATAATAAAAATAATAATATTTATCCATTCTTTTTTTTTGTGTATTATAAAGAAATCATCAAAAAGCATTTACCACGGAGACCTTCACCATCAGACTCCCAGAATAACCCTCATTGCAAATAACCGTGATTTTTTTTTTTCTATAGTTAACAAGTCATTTTTACCAGTAAATAGACTGTATTTGTGAATAGAGTTAATGTTCCTTTTTGAGTGACTGACGTATGTTAAGAAGTTCAAGGAAAAGAAGAAATTCATGTTTTCCCTTCTATGGGAAGAAATAGAAATATCTTGCAGCGTTGTACAATAAGAAACAATCCGCACAAAGGGCTTTGGAGACCTAAGTAAAAGTGGGTCACAGCCTCAATGATTAACACTCCTTTATTTAATAAAAGACATATTGTATTTCTCTGGGTAAGAGCTCGGATTTTCAGGAGTTATGACCTAGAACATGGTGAGAAATGAAAGTTGACATTTTCGGAGGCACCAACAGGTTTTATCCTTGAAATCTTCCCTGGAAAATAAGTTTGGTCCTTGAGTTGCAAAGTAAGACAAGGAAGAAGGAAGCAAAACTTTAAATTTCAGGTTCTTTCCTTCATAGAGAAGATAGATTTGGCAGCTGTATACAGGGAATATATCAGTCCCTGTCTGCAGAGGTGTGGCTTATCCAATGGCGTCTTTTAGGCACGCACAATGTAGGTAATAGCAAGAAACTAACTTCAGGCTATGTTCACACTACGTATATTTTCGTAAAACTACGGCCGTTATTGCCAATTGCAACAACGGCCATGATCATTACGAAAATATACGTTGAATTGCTGTCTATGGAATCCTGGCCGAGTGTATACACATAGTACATAGTTCATCATGCAGATTATATATCACCTGAGGGAAATTAACTTCTACTAATTATATTATTAACTTTTGCTAATTCTATTATCAGCTCTGCAGCTTACCAGAAGAATCAGTCAGTATTAGTCAATCACAGAGGTTTTGGTGCTGTGTGACAGGAGAGCTGACCATACAGTGCGAGTACCCCCCAGGATTCTCTGCTACTGAATGTGGATGCGCAGCAGCTGTACACGTGCCGTGAAGACTAGCCCTGCTCCATGCACGCTCAGGAATGGCTGTCAATCAATACCGAGCCATGTTTGTGATCGGGACTTCCTGTGTTTGGTGTCTTTTTTTGAACAGAGAGAAGACAAAATATAAGAGAAACAGATCACTGATCTCAGGGAGACCAGCCAAACGATAACACTGCCGGCTGCTAATAAAAGCGCTCAATGCAGTGACATTTTAGGTGCATTGCTCCCTGGGAAACATGAATATACAAAAGAAGGGCCCGTGGAGCCTCATTTAAGAGTCTTAAAACAAACACAAGACTAGCCAGATATCCCTCTGGGCAGGACCCAGCCAAGGGGTGGCTCCTGTAAGGAAACCACTAAAGCCACCATATTAAGTGGCCCTATAAGTCAATGTAATGACAAGGGATAAACCAAGGCCAGGTAACCATCCACATACAGCTGTTTCAGGGTGTTGCCCCTCATCAGTGTGGAGCAGGATTCTGGCTAGGTGGGAGCAATGCCTAGTAGAGCCATAAGAGAAACAGATTGCTGAACTCAGGGAGACCAGCTAAAGACAATACTGCCGGCTGCTAGTGAAAGCGCTCAATGCAGTGACGTCCTAGGTGCATTGCACAAATCTGACCTACTAATAAGTCCCTATTGCACAGAAGACGCCGAGGAGAAAGGTATGTCTCTTACCTTCCGCCTCTGAACCTTTCCAATGCAGTTAGTAGTTTGCTACATGGTTCGGTGAGACCTGTTATCAGTACTGTCTTTCCCCACAGAGCCGATCCACCCTTGGACCAGCCTGCCCCTTTCTAATGATAAAAAATGGAGGGGTGGGCTGGATCAGGGCTATAGGGGCAGGGCAGGACTGTGGAGTGAACTACTAACTGCATCGGAATAGTGCCGAAGAAGAAGGTAAGAGACATACCTTCCTCCTTGGCGTCTCCTGTGCAATAGGGACATAGCAGATTAGATTTGTCTAACCAGCTGATAGTTCCCCTTTAAAGAACATTCTAGTACCAGACAACCCCTTTAACATTCAGACATATTATGTGATCCCGCACTCATTCATGGCCATGACATTTCTCTTGCGATCACTGATCAGTATAATACAGGGGGACCGTCAGTCTATTAAACACTGCACCTGCCCTCCTCTGGGAAGGTGCCTGACCGTAATGTTATTTATTATGTCACAGGTCTGACGCCTCCATTATTGAGCGCAGTACGTTGCACGTTGTAGATTTCTCTATTGAATAAAATGGAGTTTTGCGGGGAAGCTCGGTCCTTTCGAGGCCGGGAAGTGACTGGCTCTGTGCCGGTGATGTATTCTCCGACAAGCAGCGAGGTGTTATGTGGCCGGCAATGCTGCCCTCCTGCACTCCCGAGTCCTAGGAGAAGCATTTTTGTCGTTGTTAAGAAGAGAAATGTCCGTCTGTCCCATAAAGTGAATTGCTGGATGTTATCTAAAGACTGGGAAATGATGATACAATAAAGGACAATACAAAGCTTTTGGCTGGAATATGTTTCCTGGCAGATACAGAATGGGAAATAAGTGCAGTATATGTCGCCCTCCAGAGAGTTTGCTTTAGTGCTCCGCCATCCATCTCGCGGAGATACAATGTAACAGCATGCCGTTACAAACACTCTCGCTATTTACTATCCGCCATTGTGAGACGCCTTTCCAGCTGTTTCCAGATCGACGTCAGATGCCGATCGCTGCAGGGAGGTCAGGGCTGACGTCTACGAATCCAGAGGGGAAATTTATAACCTTAGTATTGAGAAAAAAAAAAAAAAAATCCTATAATTCTGTTAAATTGTTAAAAATTCTATTTAAAGGGCAATAAGAAGCATCTAACCTGCTGATATCTCCACATAGAGCACGGAGAGCTGAGGATGAAGGTGGTTTTCTGGAACTTTGTAGTTTATTCCATATGCTAATGAGATGGTAGCCCCACCCCCATGTACCAAACCACCTAATTAGCATCTTATTTGAGATACAAAGTTCCCGATAACAGCGCCGAGGATCAAAGTGAGAAAAATACCTTCATCCTCAGCGCCCCATAGGAACACATCATCAGGTTAGATGCTTCTAATCTGCTGTTTTTTTTATGGAAACTGCATGGAGTGTACCATAATTTGCATAAATTTGCATAATTTGGATTTAAATGCGGCACAGGCTAAGAGGCAATGCACAATAAAGTATTACATACACCATACATAGCATTATACATCATACCACATGCTACACTAACATTCCTGCGCACATTACAAAGAAGGCAAACGATTAGAAATTAGCGAACTTTCCAAAATTTCGGTTCGGCAGGTGCGCCGGACTTTAATGTAAAGTTCGGGTTGGTGACAAACCTTTTAACTTTGTTTTTAGTTATTTTAATGGGGTTTATAAAGGCCGCTCCTTATACTGACATGGTTGTTTGGGGTCCTTCTTCTCCAGTCCGGTCCCGGCGTCTTCTACAGTGAAGGCCAGCTCAGCCAATGACAGGCTGATTAGGATGGGAGAGCACCGGCCTGTGATTGGCTGAGCAAGTTGTCACTCTTAACTCAAGAGTGACAGCACGCTCAACCAATCACAGGCAGTGCTGATGCCCCATTCTAGTCAGCTTGTGATTGGCTGAGCGGGCCTTCATGATAGGAGACACTAGAGAGCCACTAGAAGACACAGGGGGACCACGGACAGGTAAGAATATTTTTATTTAATTTTTTTTACATGAGTGCCACCATCTTGCCGAACCACTCCCAAACAAGTGCCTGGCAAAAAATCATTAGTTATCAGTTGTACATCTTGTGTAATAGGAAAAGGCAGCTGAGTGAAACAAAATCTAGTGATTGTTACATGACTGTCTCTGGATCTGTAATAAAGTGATCACTTGCAGATCACTTTTCCAGTCTGACACAGCGCTCTCTGCTGCCACCTCTGTCCATGTCAGGAACTGTCCAGAGCAGGAGAGGTTTTCTATGGGGATTTGCTACTGCTCTGGACAGTTCCTGACATGGACAGAGGTGGCAGCAGAGAGCACTGTGTCAGACTGGGAAGAATACATTACTTCCTGCAGGACATACAGCAGCTAATAAGTATAGGAAGACTGGAGATTTTTAAATAGAACTAAATAACAAATCTGTATAACTTTCTGACATCGATTGATTTAAAAGATTTGTTTTCCCACGGAGTACCCCTTTAAACTATAGACACATTCCCTTTGTCTGCTGGGTGATAACCCCTATAAGAATTATACACAGATATAACACATACTATATTAAAGGGAATCTGTCATTAATGTAATGCTGCCTGAACATGAGTCCCAGTGATCTTTTAAGGTCAAACTCTCCTTATTGATGGTCTTTAATATTATACAGTAGCTGAGCCTGACACACAGACAGGGAGGAAAGTGAGAGGAAAATGGGAATATTTAGCTCGGTACTTATATATGGCACCTAGAAGCCTCTGACAGCCCCTGCGGACCCCGTAATAGCAGCCATTACCGTGTCATAACTCCAAAATAGCCATAAAGAATAATGAAATCTATGACACATCCGGAGCTCAGATTTCCAGACGTCTTTTTAATGTCCTATAATGTATTCTAGGAAAAGAGGTCATCCTGAAGGAAAGTATCTGCCTCCTTGAGACTACACCTAATAAAACCATCTCCATCCCAAAGACTACGGCTTCTGTAACAGGCCCGGACCCAATGCATCAATGTATTATTTCCATCTAATTCCCCATCATTACAGCAGCTGCCCAGAGAGACCGAGACCATCACAGCTATGTGACAGGCAGGGTTGGCTAATTTGCATTTCATTACCCAGCATTCCTAGCTGCGGCAAGAGTCAGATTTCACGATATGTGATTATGGTGGAAAGCACACCTGGGACCTGTCGGAATCATCAGAATATTCTCAGAAGAGCTTCTTCTTTATCATTACTGTAATTTGTACCCGGGAAGAAGGATCCATTACTTTTATACTCACCATAATGTTTGTGTTCGGAGCTTTTCCTAATGTGCCGCTTCCAAAAACAAACAGGTTTCCTGTCATGACGCCTATATAAATATATCCATCCGCTGCCAAGAATAGAAAGGTGAGAGGAGCTAAACATAGAGCAAATACATCAAGAGAAGCTGCCAAACTGCAAACGGGACCAATTTGTGGATATTTCTATATAGAGATAGTTATCCCCTCTTGTGTCTATTAACCAACACTGGGCTCATTGCTATGAAGAGTATGGCCACTTACCAAACACAGGACATCGGCCCATAAAAAAATGTTCCGGATAGAAAGTGATCGGCCCTGCCGGAAGTGATGAATTCTCTGAAATAGTGCTCTCTGCTGCCACCTCTGTCCATGTCAGGAACTGTCCAGAGCAGTAGCAAATCCCTATAGAAAACCTTTCCTGCTCTGGACAGTTCCTGACATGGACAGAGGTGGCAGCAGAGAGCACTGTGTCAGACTAGAAAGAATACACCACTTCCTGCAGGACATACAGCAGCTGACAAGAACTGGAAGACTAGCCCGCCTTCAGTCTACCCCGCCTTCAGTTTAAAGTCATCCTATTCCTGTAAGATTTCTTCAGCATTTATTCCCAGTCTGCTTGATAAAGATGGCTCATTGAGCTGACTCGCTGTCATTACTGGAGAGTGTAGTGGGCATGCTCTGTGATCTGTGCAAGGGGAGGGAGGTCATGAGCCATAACATTCCCTATTGTTAAAACCTGCATTATCTAGATAATAGTGTCATCTTTCAGTATAAGGCTATGTTCGCACAAAGTACGTTTTATGAAAAGAACGGTCGTGGTTTCCAATTAACGCAACGGACGTTCTTTTCATGATGCAATGATTTGCAGTGATGTCAAGGCAAACAAGGGCCGTTGTTTAACACAATGTATTGAGCTACGGCCGTTGTTTTCTACAGCCGTCAAAATAATGGTCATATCATTTATTTCCACCTATTGTACATAGACTTTAATGCAATTTTCATGTAAAACATCGTCCGTTGTTTATGCGTTGTGTGAACAGAGACGAATTGTGCAGGTGATGATAAGAAGGAGAATAGTAAAAAGGGATCTCTATGGAGCAGGAAGTGTAATGTGCTGTAAGCTTAAAGACGGTGTCCAGGGAAAATTAAAGGGGTTATCCAGCGCTACAAAAACACGGCCACTTTTTCCCCTCTCTTGTCTCCAATTCAGGTGTGGTTTACAATTAAGCTCCATTTACTTCAATGGAACTGAGTTCCAAACCCCACCTAATCTGGAGACAAGAGAGGGGGAAAGTGGCCGTGTTTTGGTAGTGCTGGATAACCCTTTAACTTATTCAACCTCTGTACCCCCCACAATCTCCAGCTTCACCCGTCCACGCTCCCTGACCCCTGACATCCCGCTTAGCCAATCAGTGACTGCGGTGGATGATCACACAGATGATTTTGGTGAAGATTGGAGTCGGGTGTGATGGAAAATTGGGAGAGAAATTTTTTACTGTGGCTTAAAGGGAATATTCAACCAGGAAAGGTTCTACCTTTTCTGCTCTCTGGAGCTCTCTGGGGCTGTCCATGTTGTGGCCAATGATTGATAGCTGTCCAAACTTACTGATGTTGTGGCAACATCAGGCACCTATAGAACAATGCAATGCCAGCAATATGCTCCCACCCCCCTCACATCTGCAGAACGGCCAGATGGAGGAAGTGGAGCGCTGAAGAACAGAAAATGTAGGACCTTTCCCCTTTCCCCTTCCCATAGTGAATTCAAAAACACTTGGCTATGCCAAACGCTTCTGTATACGGGGAGGACGGGGGGCCGAATGAGAGACATAACTGATGTCCGTCTGATATTGAAGGTGGATGGCTACTTTAAAGGGATTATCCAGCGAAAATCTTTTTCTTTCAAACCAACTGATATCAGAAAGTTATATAGATTTGTAATTTACTTGTATTAAAACATATTAAGTCTTCCCATACTTATTAGCTACTGTATGTACTGCAGGAAGTGTTGTTTTATTTTCAGCTCTCTGTTGACATCTCTGGCCCAGACAGGAACTCCGTCTCGGTTTTCTACAGATCCTCATAGAAAACCTCTCCTGCTCTGGACAGTTCCTGTCTCGGCCAGAGAGGTCAGCAGAGAGCACTGTGTCAGACTGAAAATAAACCAACACTTCCTGCATGACATACAGCAGCTAATAAGTATGGGAAGACTTGATATTTTTTAATAGAAGTAAATTACAAATCTATATAACTTTCTAATATCAGTTGATATGAAAGAAAAAGATTTTCGCCGGACAACCCCTTTAAGGCATGTCATCGATACTTTTCCCCCCATCTCCTCACATGTGCAGATTGTGACGTCTATCGGTCGTTGGACGTTTAATCTGATTTCTTGGCCGTTTCTTTCCATTTCCACCTAATTTCATATCTCCAGCCTGTTGTCCTTTCCATCCCCGGCATACAAATAACAGCGGCCGAGCTCTATCCACATTCTCAATTCATCCCACCATCCAGCTCTAATTCCCCCAGAGAGCCCGCATGCAGGGACACCGAGCCAAACTCAAGGTTATTTTTTTTTTTTTGTATGTCACTAAGACACGTACTGGGCTTAAGGTTTCTCTCTAGATATTGTCTTATATCACTTCCACAAAGCGATCGCTTTCAAAGGAACAAAAACGCTACTGAACCAGTCCGCTCGTTTGATGTGGATCCAGCTGGGTGAAGCCCGACTTGGCTTCTCCAAAAAAAAAAAAATTAAAAACTAAGCTCAACAAGCATTATTGTAGTGGATCAGAGAGCTGTAAGGGCTTACACAGGCTAAGCAAAGACTGGTCATCCCTGATATATCATCCCTTAAATAAACAACAAGTCTCCGCCGGCAAAATACCGACTTTTCACAGATTTTTTTTTTTTTTTTTTCCACATTGGTTTTTTAATGAACTCCCAATGCGTGTCATTACTGGTACACGGCTTACACTCCGCACATCAATGATTAAGTAAAATGGGTGTTGTTGCATGGATAATCACTAGAAGCTAATGCCGGCGCTGCAATAACATGAAATTAATATAGATGCAAATGTGATGCAATTGCTTGAAATGAACTGTTTACATTGGGGATTTTAATTCATAGCGATATAAAAAAAAAAATTAAAAATTAAAAATAAAAACAAAAACTGAAAGGAAAAAAAAAAAAACATAAATGAGAAAAGATTGAGCAATCAAAGGCATCCGCGATACACAGACATAATTTCGTCTAATATAGCAGAGAAATGCTTTAATGGCGCATATAAGCCACTTCATGGCGTATTTGACGGCGGGAGAATTAACTCATTCTGGCATTAACAAGAAGCAAGGGGATCATTTTCTAAAGCGAGGAACGGCGTTGCCTGGTGTTGGGCTGTGCACAGTTTTTAGTTTGCTTGATTAGGAATTGTAAAACAATATAAGCTGGAGGCAAACAGCAAAAAACTGTAGTCCCCGGTGGTGTAAATCGCGATCTCGAAATGCGCCGTCCATGTGCCAATGATAGGAGTTTATTACATGTCCAGCGTCTATCCTTCGATGTGAATTTTGTGACATTTTTGCTACATCACTTGCTTCACCTGGAAAAATGAATGGATACTCACCCTTGTAATCCCCTACTCCTCTACAGTAAGCAGCGATCTACTACGTATTGCTTCTTCTTGTTCTTACAAGGATAAAAGTGGTTATGCTGGGGTAGGTGCTTTGTTCTCAGCACTATGGCTATGGTTTCTATGAACTCCTAGCCTAGTGTGTCATGAAAACTATGTAGAGAGCAGGGACTCCAGTCATTTTGAAAGGAGTCCCTGCTCTTATAGTTTAAGAAGTGATGTGCCATGCATCACTGTTTACTGTATGGACCAAGGAGACGCCAATGCTTAACAAGAAGGGGTTGTCTTCAGCAGACTTACACAATTTTAACTCCCGCCCGCCCTCCTAGGTAACCAAGCCTTACCCACGTGTGCATCTAGCATGGTGGTACTTCAACTGAGTAGTGTTACTGGTTATGAGAATAGGATCCTCCTATGTCACAGTGGGGGAGTCAGATGAATATTTATATAGAGTTGTGGTCGCTTACTCTTTACTGTCCATGGGCCTTGGAAATATAGGGCGAAATCAACCTGGTGTCAAATTCGACATTATGATTTAAGTAAAATCTCCCAAAATAAATCTTGGTTGTTTACTCATCTTTAATTGTGTTAGCAAATTCTTAGGTCCCAAGCTGTCTATGAGAGCCACATCTTTAAAGATCGATAAGAATAGTCACCATTGCATTATTAGTAGTGTTGAGCAAACTAGCCAAAAGTTTGAATTCGGCAAGGTTCGATCATCCCGAACGCTCGGCATTTGACTCCTTCCAGTGTTAGACTGGCCCACCAGAGCACCAGAGCATCCTCCGGTGGGCCCACAGCTTTAGAACCTGCACTGACTGACATGTAATTTCTCACTGGTTCTTCATTGGGTGGCCCCCAGGATCATTTCCTCTGGTGGGCCCCAGATACCTTAGTCCGACACTGACTCCTTCTGTCTGGAGAAGGTGAACGCCTCCCTAGGGAGTTCTGGAAAACATGGATACAGCCTATGGCTTCTCCCTCTCCAGACACCAGGAGTCAAATGCCGAGCGTTCGGGTTGGACAAATGTTGCCGGACCTGAACTTTCATCAAGTTTTCTCAACACTAATTATTAGTCTTCATTGATGGTTGTCTATCATGTCCTCACCTTTTGAGGTCACTGACATTACCTTCCATGTCATGGCCATAGTTGTAGTTTTCCATAAGAACTTTTTGTGGTTGGGTGTGGTGGCGGGTGTTTCTCCTCTATACAACGGCCATGATAGCTGGTCTGCAGTTGTCCAAGAAATCCCAATTTTTTTTACATCAGATCTTCTCTGGACCAAGGGGGATTACAACAGCATGGGCGAGAGGGGTTACAACAATGGAGATTGGTAGGAAGTTCTTTTTGCATTTGTTCTATTAATATTCTGTAGTAGTCTATAAGGATTTACAGCCTGGCCCCCATGTATTCTATGCAGTGATCACATTATACTTATAGGAGTATATTCTATTTGATTCAAAAAGTAAACAACAATCTGTCAGATAAAAAACTCCAGGTGGAATTTATGAATAGAACGTGAGATGTTGTCGATGATTCTATTAGTCATTCATTTATTCATTCATTCATGTTTCCCTATGAATAGTGGCATGATGGCATCTAAGCACAACAATCGGGGGAGGGGGGCTGACAGCAGATCTCACCATTCATACCGAGCTCACCTATGGCAGAACTGGCCAGGCATCACTTTAATACCATAACACGTATGTTGCTTATCTGTATTTTGAGCCATTTTCATCTTTCTAAATGAAATTCAAAGAACATGGGTTGGGAAATTATAAAGTCACAAGGCGACTCGAGAAACACGTCTGGATTTCTCAGGTCAGTGGATCCATCCTATTAGTGTGATGGGCATAGGCAAATTGGAAAAAAAATAAAAAATATAAAAAAATGGAAATCAATTTTAAGGAATCTATCTGTGGAAAAGACTGGCTACGCCAGGCTGCTCAACCATATGACATAAGAAGTCAGTCTGCCCGAGAACTCCAGTGATAGAAATGTCTGCCGCCGCTCACATCCACAGAAGAGAGTAAACATTTCTTCTTCCAAATTGCACGTGTCCACCGTGAAGCTGGAGACGCATCGGGTAAGAAGGTGAAGAACACTATGATGCAACCTGGGTTACACCATCCATATTAAAGAGGAAATACATGAATATATGCATATTAATTCTGTAGAAGTTATTCACCTTAGGCGAGTTGTCTGGTGTAGGAAATGTATTTTACATTTAGTAGGAAATTCTTGGTTCATAGATTTGGATGGGAACCTCGGACTATTAGCCAAGATGAGGAGTATTCACAGACAGCATTCCAAAGGGTTTGCATTACATAGCTTATCCATCAATTTTAATAGGTTTAGTGTCAAATTTTTTCATTACTATGTCAGTGTTGAACCGGGTGATCCCAGTGGTGGGTCAATTTTTCAAAACGCCACCCGGTTCCTACGCTCTGCGCCATTTTCTCCTTGTTCATCGGGACACTTCATGCAGTGAGACGGGCCCAGCATCCAACAGCATAATGACATCCCCTACCCCTGGTGACAAGGGGGGGGGGGAGGCGTTATCGTTACACTGGGAGCTGCTGTACCTTGCTCCAACCACTAGGTGTCAAACTCTCAGACAGCACAGCTGCAGTCAAAACTAGGTTCAGCTACACACACGTCCCTCTATAGTCTTAACTTCCCCTTAGTTAAGTAAGTTAGTGCCTAGCTTCAGACCAAGCAGGATGTGTTTAACTTGTTCTCCAGAGCCAGTGACTCAACCTCCATGAGTTGCTAGACTTCAACCCCAGGGAAGTCAGAGACAAAGGTGTCTCACCCCTTGCCTACACTCTGGATTTTTTTAGTTTCTGGACAGTCAACCCCGTAAAGAGACGAAAAGAAACACTAAGATTGTACTACAGTAGAGCACAGTGCAAGTTAGCTGCTCTCTGACTTATGCTTGGCTGAGTAGTAAGAAAACTACTAGCTCCACCCAATGACAGAGACCTGGGACTTGTACTACCCTATTAGGATGGAAACCCGACACTAAGGGGCAGAAGGCAGTCAAATAAGGACGGAGACTAATCTATATGTGAGTACAAGATACTATTTAGTTTCACCACATCCGGGCAAAGTACTCACTACAAGACAAGGGGCCCTCCTATCTGGTCTCTGACACCTTCTTCTGTTATCTTCTTTTGTCAACTCATCTTCCATCAGTCCTTGTTGCTGTTACTGATTTACTGAGTCCCTGAGCACTGTTACTATTTTTGCACTAAGATACCTTTTCTAAGTAAAGTTGAACGTTGTTTAAAGTGGGACTCTCTATCATCTCTATCACCGCACCTGCACCTACACCTCACACCTCACGTAAGTCCTAACCGAAGTCTGGTTGCCGTGTGTCCATACGTGGGTGTTACCAGTCCCAGCAACTCGGGCCATGGCATTAGTATAAGGTACAGTCACCGTTAGCGCATTACTGTTTATTTGTGTTACTCAAACCTTATACATCTCTTTTAACTCTTTAAGTCTATTTATTCAGCTAAAAAAAAAAAAAAAAAAAAACTTTGCAAACCCTAAGTAAACAACATAACACAGATCACACGCATATCCCCAATGCCAGAGATGCCGGGAAAGTTTTCACAAGCCTATAATCTCCCTTGAGAAGGAAGGAGTGAAGTAGAAAGTATGGCCCTGCAGTCAGCTCTCACATCCCATCCATTACAAGTCTCTGATGCCCCAATAACAAAGACATTGCTTTCATTTCTGAACCGCCTTACCTTAGGGCCTTTGTTCAAGAAGGAGATTGTCAGGTGGAGCACATTTGAGAAATTACACAATCGGCTGAAGCGAGCCTGGAAAAATGCTCCTATGTACAAGAGTATAGATGTTTTCTAGCAATCAAACAAGGAAGGAAACATTATTAAAGCTGAGATCCCGAAACATGGCCGTTCTTAAGCTTTATGCTTCCTTACAGCGTAGAAAACAAGGAACTGTCTAGTAAGAGGAAGGAGGGGCTCCACCCACCGGGCACCATATTAAACCTTCTTCCCTTTCCAAAAGATGGTGGAATTAGTAGTGTGATAACAGGCAGGGAGGTCCCGCCATCTTTATGGAGCCGCCATCTATATGGAGCAGCCATCTATATGGAGCCGCTGTTTATATGGAGCCGCCATCTATGTGGAGCTGCCATCTGTACGCAGCAACCACCTGTATGGAGCAGCCATCTATATGGAGCCATCATCTGTATGGAGCCGCCACCTGTATGGAGCCGCCATCTATATGGAGCCGTCATCTGTATGGAGCTGCCATCTGTATGGTTCTGCCACCTGTATGGAACCACCACCTGTATGGAGCTGCCTTAGGCCCTGGAGCTCAAATGGCTAAAATACAGCCTGGGTGCATTATGTTCCCTCTCTGTAACTCCTTACAAATGGGTCAGCCATTTGCATTCTGAATAACTGTGGTATCCAACCACGAGTGTTTCTTATGTCACACCAGTCGCAAAAGCCCCTTACTCAAAGCTAAGTGGTGATGAAGGTAGTTTGCTTATTTCACCACTAGATGTCAGTGTTTTGTATGTGAGCTCTTATCTATTGCACAGGTGAAGTAAGCAAAGGGTTACTGTTTCTTATATATTATGTACTTTTATTGTCCAATAGAGATACTCTTACTGTAGGGCAGAAGGTGGTCGTACACTAGTCTATACACAAACACAAGTTAACTTCTCACTCTCAAGTCTCAAGTATTTCTCTAAAGTTCCGGCAGAGCACAATACTACTTTGGTTTGGGACTCCCTTGACAAACTCTTCTCCTCTACGCTGCTTCATTCTACTCTAAACTTTCGAAGCACCTCTACAACTACCTCTACTATATTCAACACTTTTAAGTCTCTCTGCAGCACAGACCCAGTTGAGCACTATTACCTGTACAAAGATTATCTATATGCTGCTAAAGTGTTCTGTATTATTCAGAGACTGAACAGTAAAGTTGTTCTATTTATTTACTGGGACTCAGTCATCCTTACATCAGCACCAGCACCTATACACACCTGCTACACAGTTTGCCAACTTGCCAAAATATATACCTCCAGAGCAGGTGTAGACTTTTTTGCAAAGCCTGTACCAGCAGGGAAAAGATTTGGGGCTTTGTCTAAGGGCCCTATTCCACGTGGCGATTATCGTTCGCATAATCGTTAACGATAAATGATCCAAACGACCGTTATTACGGAAGTCCTGAAATCGTTCACCCATTTTCATGGAAAAATAATCGTTACTTATGGTCGTCTTGTCGTCGCTATTTGCATTCATCACTACTGCGAACGACCAAACAATGTCTTATTCAATGCGAACGATTTGCGAACGAGCAACAATAAAAATAGGTCCAGGTCTTATTGAACGATCAACGATTTCTTGTTCGGTCGTTAGTCGTTAACTGCTATTCAAACGAACGATTATCGTTTAGATTCAAACGATTTAACGATAATCTGAGCGATAATCGTCCGGTGGAATAGGGCCCTAAGACTGCTAAATAATACATGGCACCCCCATGGATACTATCATACTACCGATTTCACCAACTTTTAAAGAGGAAAGAAGGTTTAATATGGAGCCTGGAGGACGGAGCACACAGCACTAGCCCCTGCTTATTGTACTTTCCTCTTACTATACACTCTTCTTTCTCTGTCCTCTCCCAGCTCAACTACAAACTTCAGACAATGCAATGCATATGCATATTTTTCCTTTGAATAGATGGACCTCATATCCCCCCAAAATACATTCATTACTATAGGGTATAAAGCCAGATAGACTATCCACATATAACCAGTATGGCAGGTCCTGCTCCTCATTCTGAGCATACACAAGGAGAACACAAAGAACAGTTCACTTCACTTCTCCTTCAAGTCTTTGTCAGTGGAAGCTCAGAAGTTACTGCTGATTTATGTTCTGCCATTCCGAGGTCTATAAAGAATACATGGGAACGCCAGATTTATGCTACCTGTACCCTTTCTGCTGTGCTAGAAAGTCACTTCCCCCTCTCTCCTGTGCAATGCTGTACTCCTGCTCCAGAGCTGACAGTCATATATTATATTGTGGCCTGTAGTACCCCTAGTACTATATACAATAGGCGAGAGTCACTGGATAGGTTGGTTCTGCACCTGGCTGTGTATAATATCAACTTATCAGGTGGCATTCAGTCAGTGTGTGGCAGTATTATTAAGTCATGGTATGGTTGTATTCAGATACTATGCACCAGTAATAATAGGTCATGGTATAGATATATAGATATACTTAGACAATATGGGGCAGTAATTTTTTGTCATGGTATGGTGATAGCCAGTCAATATATAGCGGTAATATTTGATCATGGTATAATGGTATTTATCCAGTATGTGGCAGTAATATGGTATGGTTGAATTCAGTCAGTATGTGGCAGTATAAATTGATCCTAGTGGTAATCATGGAGGAATTACTAAGCATTTCTATAGTACAAACCCATTGTAGATAGATAGATAGATAGATAGATAGATAGATAGATAGATAGGAGATAGGAGATAGATAGATAGATAGATAGATAGATAGATAGATAGATAGGTAGGTAGATAGGGGATAGATAGGTAGGAGATAGATAGATAGATAGATAGATAGATAGATAGATAGATAATAGATAGATAGATAGATAGATAGATAGATAGATAGATAATAGATAGATAGATAGATAGATAGATAGATAGATAGATAATAGATAGATAGATAGATAGATAGATAGATAGATAGATAGGGGATAGATAGGTAGGAGATAGATAGATAGATAGATAGATAGATAGATAGATAGATAGATAGGATATAGATAGATAGGATATAGATAGATAGATAGATAGATAGATAGATAGATAGATAGATAGATAGATAATAGATAGATAGATAGATAGATAGATAGATAGATAGATAGATAGATAGGAGATGGATAGATAGATGATAGATAGATAGATAGATAGATAGATAGATAGATAGATAGATGATAGATAGATAGATAGATAGATAGATAGATAGATGATAGATAGATAGATAGATAGATAGATGATAGATAGATAGATAGATAGATAGATAGATAGATAGATAATAGATAGATAGATAGAGCTGGCAAAAACTGCACAAAAGAAGTTCCCGACCAGTAAAATAATAGTGTCCACCCTGCTGCCTAGAAAGGATGTGGCCAGCGATACCATCCAGACCATTAACAACGACCTAGCAGCTAAGATCAGCTCAGTGCCAAACATCACCCTGGCACAACACCCCAACATCAACCACCACCACCTATACGACAGCAAACACCTCAACAAGCAAGGGGTCAGTCTCCTGGCCAAAGAAATAAAGGACATTGTACTAAACAGAATCCCCCGTCCTAGACCCCACACAGGCCAAACCAGAGACAACAGGGAAACGCCACCAACAACCCAAACACCTCAAGCATCATGTGCCACACCACAAACTGGAAACATGGCCCCATACCCCAAATCAGACCACCAAAGGCAAAAACCATGGAGAAAACCACCTGCCTCACACCGAGAAATAAAGAGCAGAGACCTAGACGAGATAAAGACCCTGCTCAGAACCCTTAGTAGGATACTCATGTGACTGGACAACACAAGCCTTGTCTACCATGCCAGAACCAGTCAGACCCCCAGCCCGCCCTACACATCCAGCTCATTACAAGGTATACAGACCCCCTATGACATCCTTTATTATCAGCAGTTGGAACATCCAAGGTCTGAACGCTTCAGCCTTTGGATGTATAGTAAACGATCCGGACTTCACCCAGAGTCTGGAAAATAGTGACATCCAAATCCTCCTAGAAACCTGGACTAAAGCAGAGAGTGAGTCCCTGGTGCCCACTGGATACAGGGAAATCTTTGTCCCGGCCCTGAAAAACAAAACCACCAAACTAGGCCGCTGTTCAGGAGGAATACTAGTGTGGTACAAAGCGGAGTTCCATCAGCAGATCAGACCGGTGAAGCGAGGAGACAGCCACATCTGGATTAGAATAGACCGCTCCATCCTCACCGCCCAATCTGACATCTACCTATGCGCTGCCTACATACCACCGCCAGAGTCCCCTTACCACAACCCTGAAACCTTCGAAATCCTGCAAAGGGAAGCCGCCCACTATCAAACCCGCGGAAAAGTCCTCATAATTGGAGATCTCAATGCCAGAACAGGTAGGGAAAGAGACTACCTGACCGCAGACGGAAACATCTATATATATGGGGCAGAGACTGAATGTGATAGCTCAGTACACATGGAGAGGAACAGCTATGACAGCACAGTGAACAAGAGCGGCAAAAAATTGTTGAATCTCTGCCGAAGTTTGGGGCTTCACATCCTCAATGGTCGCACCAAGGGAGACTCCCTAGGAAGGACTACCTTAAACTCCCATGTGGGCAGCAGTGTAGTGGACTACGCCATCACAGATATGGGCCATTCAGACATTGGGGCCTTCATAGTCAATCCACAATCACACCTGTCGGACCATAACCAGATAGTCCTTTATATTAAGTCCACAAACAAACCACCGGGACAAAAACCCCATCAGGCTGGACTTTTCCCATTACATCCATCCTACAAGTGGTCCAAGATGTCGTCTCTCAAGTATAAAGAGATACACACTGAACCAAAAATCCAAGGGATGCTCAACAACTTTAACAACAAGGTGTACCAGAGTAACCCAGAAGGAGTGGACCAAGCGGTAAGGGATCTTAATAATATATTCTACACCATGGCAGAAATGGCTGACCTGCAAAAGAGTAGCCACAAGAAGACAAAAGAAAAAAATCCTAGCGCTTGGTTTGATAAGGAGTGCAAAGGTGTACGGAAGACCCTAAGATCGGCCTCAAATAAAAAGCACAGGGACCCCAACAACACCAAACTGCGGGAGGCCTATGACACAATACAAAGGCAATACAAAACCCTTCTCAGAAGGAAAAAACAGGAGTACACCTTAACCAAGCTCACCCAGCTCCAAGACGCCCTCCAAGAAAACTCCTTCTGGGAACTATGGAACCACCTGGGCACAAAGGGGAAGAAAAACACCCTCCACATTCAGAGCGGCAACATTTGGCTCCAATATTTCAAAAACCTCTATGGAGACATCCCGAAAGAGGAACGGAACCCGGACCAAGAACAAATTATATCAAAACTGAAGACCATGGAGGAGATACTGAAGGACTTCCAAAACCCTCTGGATTTACCTATAACACCGCAGGAGATTTCAGAGAGACTATCAACTATAAGGTGTAAGAAAGCCAGCGGTACTGACGGCATCACCCCCGAAATGATCAAGTACAGCCCACCAGCAATACAGGCGGCCATAGCAAAACTATACAACATTGTGCTGAGCTCTGGCTACTTCCCTCGTGCCTGGAACCAAGGTGTCATAACCCCAATACACAAGAGCGGGGACAGGTATGACCCGGCCAACTATCGGGGGGTATGTGTCAGCAGCAACCTGGGGAAACTCTTCAACAACATCCTGAACCAGAGAATCCTCAGCTTCCTCACCCAGCACAATATCCTCAGCAAAAGCCAAGCAGGGTTCATGCCGAACCACCGCACCACGGACCATGTCTATACCCTGCACCGCCTGATCCAGAGCCACGTCCACAACACAAAGAAAGGAAAAATATACGCCTGTTTTGTGGACTTCAAAAAGGCTTTCGATTCGGTGTGGCACCCAGGATTGCTTCTAAAGTTGCTGGAGAGTGGAATAGGGGGAAAGACCTATGATGTTATCAAAAGTTCCTACACTGGGAACCAATGCTGCGTGAAGGTAAATGGGAAGAGAACGGCTTATTTCCAGCAGAGCCGAGGAGTCAGGCAGGGCTGCTGCCTCAGCCCAACACTCTTCAACATTTATATCAATGAGCTAGCAGTAGCCCTGGAGTCCTCCCCAACACCAGGTCTCAACCTCCATGACACCGAGGTAAAATTCCTTCTGTATGCGGATGACCTTCTCCTCCTATCATCATCTGAGAAAGGTCTCCAAGACCAGCTAGCCATCCTGGAGAAGTTCAGCACCACATGGGCTCTACCCATCAACCTCAAAAAGACCAACACTGTGGTGTTCCAGAGAAGGAAAACAAAGTCAGCCGGGTCCCCCACCTTCACGCTACACAACCAGCCCCTTACAGCCACCAGCAGCTACACCTACCTGGGCCTGATAATAGAACAGACGGGGAGCTTCAAATCTGCCATCGAGATGCTGAGAGACAAAGCCTGCAAAACCTTCTACACCATCAGAAGACAATTCTACCACCTTAAGCCACCTGTCAGGGTTTGGCTTAAAATCTTTGACTCCATTATTGCACCAATTCTCCTGTATGGCAGCGAGGTCTGGGGTCCTCACACATACCCCGACTGGTCAAAATGGGATTCCAGCCCAACGGAAATCTTCCATTTGGAGTTCTGTAAGCATCTCCTCCAGGTCCATCGGAGCACCTCTAACTGTGCCTGTAGAGCAGAGCTGGGCAGATTCCCCCTGCACCTAACTATCCAGAAGAGGGCGCTGTCATTCTGGGGTCACCTACATGGTAGTAGTGAAGGTTCCTATCACCATAAAGCCTTGCTACACCAAGGGGCCCCAGGCAAAGCAGAGCCCCAAAACATACCCTCTGGAACCCAGCCCAACCAGACAATCCCACCATACCAGCTCACAAAAGCCGGGATCAGGAACACAATAACCAGGAGACAAGAAGACTACGTCCAAGAATGGAGAGAGGAGGTCAGGGCATCCCAGAAGCTGGCCGTGTACCAGAGCCTGCAGAGGGAGTATAGACTGGCCCCATATCTGGAGGAGCTTCCCAACCCCAGAGACCGGAAGATCCTGAGCCGCTACAGACTGAGCGCCCACAACCTGGCCATTGAAACTGGGCGGCACCGACAGAGCTACATCCCCAGGGAGAGCAGACTGTGCCAGCAGTGCGACCAGGAGGCCATGGAGGATGAGGCCCACTTCCTGCTACACTGCTCTAAATACTCAGCAGTGAGGGTCACTCACTATAGGAGACTCTCCAACCTCCTCCCAGGCTTCTCCACCATGGAGGAGGAAGAGAAACTACCCATCCTGCTGGGAGAAGAAGAGACCACAGCGACTATAGTGGCACAATACGTCACTGCCTGTCATAGACTGAGAGGAGCGTGATACGTCATGGACTCCGATACCCCAACCCCGATAGGTCATGGACTCCAATACCCCGACCCTGAATGTATTCCCCCCCCCCCCCCATGATACATCATGAACCCCTGTACACCGACCCCGGGTGAATCCCATTTCCTCAACCCCCTATTCTCCCCATGCTTTGGCAATGCTAATGTGTAACTTGGACCTGCCAATAAAGCTTTTTTGATTTGATTTGATTTGATTTGATTTGATAGATAGATAGGAGATAGATAGATAGATAGGAGATAGATAGATAGATAGGTAGATAGATAGATAGATAGATAGATAATAGATAGATAGATAGATAGATAGGAGATAGATAGATAGATGATAGATAGATAGATAGATAGATAGATAGATAGATAGATAGATAATAGATAGATAGATAGGAGATAGATAGATAGATAGATAGATAGATAGATAGATAGATAGGAGATAGATAGATAGATAGGAGATAGATAGATAGATAGATAGATAGGTAGATAGATAGATAGATAGATAGATAATAGATAGATAGATAGATAGATAGATAGGAGATAGATAGATAGATAGATAGATAGATAGGTAGATAGATTGATAGATAGATAGATAGATAGATAGATAGATAATAGATAGATAGATAGATAGATAGATGATAGATAGATAGATAGATAATAGATAGATAGATAGGAGATAGATAGATAGGTAGATAGATAGATAGATAGATAGATAGATAGGTAGATAGATAGATAGATAGATAGATAGCACAGGTGCATCTGGTCTTTATATGATTTTTTGCACAAAATAAATTTGGATTTTTTCACCTGAATGGAAGTGCTGCGGAATATTTTTACTTTGTTAATCACATGGTCCGGACTCCGGAGTCAAGACCTATCTGCTGGCACCCGCCCGCATCGTTTTAAAGAGTTCTGCTTCATGATTTGAACGATAGATAGATAGATAGATAGATAGATAGATAGATAGATAGATAGATAGATAGATAGATAGATAGATAGATAATAGATGATAGATAGATAGATAGGAGATAGATAGATAGATAGATAGATAGATAGATAGATAGATAGATAGGAGATAGATAGATAGATAGATAGATAGATAGATAGATAGATAGATAGGAGATAGATAGATAGATAGATAGATAGATAGATAGATAGGAGATAGATAGATAGATAGATAGATAGATAGATAGGATATAGATAGATAGATAGATAGATAGATAGATAGATAATAGATAGATAGATAGATAGATAATAGATAGATAATAGATAGATAGATAGATAGATAGATAGATAGATAGATAGATAGATAGGAGATAGATAGATAGATAGATAGATAGATAGATAGATAGATAGATAGATAGGATATAGATAGATAGATAGATAGATAGATAGATAGATGATAGATAGATAGATAGATAGATAGATGATAGATAGATAGATAGATAGATAGATAATAGATAGATAGATAGATAGATAGATAGATGATAGATAGATAGATAGATAGGAGATAGATAGATAGGTAGATAGATAGATAGATAGATGATAGATAGATAATAGATAGATAGATAGATAGATAGATAGATAGATAGATAGATGATAGATAGATAGATAGATAGATAGATAATAGATAGATAGATAGATAGATAGATAGATAGATAGATAGATAGCACAGGTGCATCTGGTCTTTATATGATTTTTTGCACAAAATAAATTTGGATTTTTTCACCTGAATGGAAGTGCTGCGGAATATTTTTACTTTGTTAATCACATGGTCCGGACTCCGGAGTCAAGACCTATCTGCTGGCACCCGCCCGCATCGTTTTAAAGAGTTCTGCTTCATGATTTGAACGATAGATAGATAGATAGATAGATAGATAGATAGATAGATAGATAATAGATGATAGATAGATAGATAGATAGATAGATAGGAGATAGATAGATAGATAGATAGATAGGAGATAGATAGATAGATAGGAGATAGAAAGATAGATAGATAGATAGATAGGAGATAGATAGATAGATAGATAGATAGATAGATAGATAGATAGATAGATAGATAGAAGATAGATAGATAGATAGATGATAGATAGATAGATAGATAGATAGATAGATAGGAGATAGATAGATAGATAGATAGATAGATAGATAGATAGATAGATAGATAGATAGATAGAAGATAGATAGATAATTGATAGAGCCCATACCAATGAGAAATACAAGAAGCAGCTGACTTTCCGATACAGGGATCCCGGAACATCTGCTGATTACAGACTTGCATGCAGCAGCATAACTTTAACCTTTTCCTTCTCCTAATTGTACAATGATTGTGCGCACAACAGCGAGAAAGATTAATCTATATAAGTCCATTTTAATGAATTTGATGGTTTAAGATTTAATTAAAAGCATTAGTGTGAAAGTACAAGGAGAAGCTGGATGCGCCTCTACCAGCATACAGCACTGTTATTAAGGCATCTATAAGGCAGTGGCAGTAATTTAATATTATGGCGCTCTGGGTTTGTAACAAAACAAGATTTGATTTCCTGTGTGTGCCTTAGGATCGGAGACATTGCCTTAGATATATAAGTATATGGGTTGGAGCACACGAGTAGTAGAAGGTAGTGGCACTACAGATGTCATTAAACCACGGCAATCAGTAGCCAGTTGCTGTTGAGTAGAGACTACAGGTGGCGCTAACCCAAATATGAAGTCCACTGTGAACACGTATGCAATAGAAGGAATAAAGGTTGCACTCACCCAAAGTGTCTTCACGTACTTTTAATTCTTCACATCAAGAAGCAAAAAATGGACATAGTGCACACTGTGGACAATGGCAGACGCTAACCGAACAAGGCGGTGACTGTTTCGCGTGCAGACGCGCTTCTGCTGACCTGGTCCGTGGAAGCACGCCTGTGCGCAAAACAGTCTGTTGCCGCTTTGTATGGTTAGTGTTTGCCGTTGTCCACAGTGTGCACTATGTCAATTTTTTTACTTCTTCATGTGAAGAAATAAAAGTACGTCAATACACCTTGGGTGAGTGCAACCTTTATTCCTTCTATTGCATAAGTGTATAAGGTTGCATAAGGTTATTCCCATGTATTTACTGACATTATAAAAATAGGTTGTAACACATACATTGTTGTTGTTTTTTTTTGGAGAAGTAATTTGCAACTAAGTCACATGACTGGGTATAAATAGAGTGTGTTAGAGAGGCAGGGTCTACATGGGCTGGGGTCACCAATCTGCGAAAAACTGCTAAAAATTGTAGAAAATGTGAAGACTTTGAATATCTCACCATCTATAGAGAGGCGTCATCAGTATCTTTCTTCAGGCTATAAACACAAGTTATCACATGTCGGAGGTTTTCTTCTAGTCGGGTGTCTATAAGCAGATAATGCCCTGCACAATTTGTCATTCTGGTGTTGTAAAGGGGCTAAGAATTATAAGCTGTCCTTATTGGTCTTCCAAAATTGGAGATGGATCCTATGTGGTCTTCTAAAGTTGGAGATGGATCCTATGTGGTCTTCTAGAATGAGGGATGGATCCTATATGGTCTTCTAGAATAGGAGATGGATCCTATGTGGTCATCTAGAATGGGGGATTGATCCTATGTGGTCTTCTAGAATGGGGGATGGATCCTATGTGGTCTTCTAGAATGGGGGATTGATCCTATGTGGTCTTCTAGAATGGGGGATGGATCCTATGTGGTCTTCTAGAATGGGGGATGGATCCTATGTGGTCTTCTACAATGGGGGATGGATCCTATGTGGTCTTCTAGAATGGGGGATGGATCCTATGTGGTCATCTAGAATGGGGGGGGGGGTGAATCCTATGTGGTCTTCTAGAAGGGGGGATTGATCCTATGTGGTCTTCTAGAATGGGGGATGGATCCTATGTGGTCTTCTAGAATGGGGGATGGATCCTATGTGGTCTTCTACAATGGGGGATGGATCCTATGTGGTCTTCTAGAATGGGGGATGGATCCTATGTGGTCTTCTACAATGGGGGATGGATCCTGTGTGGTTTTCTAGCATGGGAGATGGATCCTATGTGGTCTTCTAGCATGGGGGATGGATCCTATGTTTTCATGGTCCTTCTGGCAAACAATCGGGCTAGATTTAGTAAAACTAGCTCAGCTCAGGCCAGAGATTGGCTGAGCGGCCGGTCAGCTCTGAGAAGCTGCAGTGTGGTGTCAGGAAGAGAACAGAAGGCAGGAGAAGTCCAGGGGTGTGAACAAGTAATATATGAACAGTTTAGGGCAAGTGCTGTACAGACATTCTTAACGAAGTCCGTGCAGCCCTTGCTAAATAATAATCAAGCTATGTAATAGGCTGAGTAAACGAGCACGGGTCTAGTAGAGTGACACTCATTTTCGTTATCGATCAGGCTGCCATTGGCCCATGTGATAGGACTCTCTGACTGATAAATGCTTTAAGCCATTTGGATTAGAGGGAACCTAACAGAAGGTAAGAAGACTATAACCCACTGTTATCTTCCCATAGAACCTGCTGCGCTGAGGATGAGGGTCATTTTCTTACCTTAATCCTTAGCACCGTTTTCACAAAATCTTCACTTTATATGCAAGTTAGGCGAGTTGGTGCATTGGGGGTGGGGCCACTGACATCTGCACCAATCTGCCCCACCATTGTGAGTTTTGTAGTGAAGTGACTCCACCCCAATCGTGGGCCACATTGGTGCACTTATAGCTGTAGCCCCATCCCTAGTGCAAAAAAAAAAAAAACATCTAATTTCCATATTGGTTAAAGTTAAGTTTTAGAAAAAGAGCACTGATGATGAAGGTAAAAACAAAAACCGTCATTCTCAATGTCCCCGACCCTGTGGGAACATAACAACAGGATTGATTCTTTTAACCTGCTGTTAGTTTCCCATTTAAAGGAGTATTTGCACATTTGAAACTTTTAATATGTTGCTGTTTTGGTGCAGAACATAACAAACATCCTATTCTTACCTCTCCCCGCTTCCACGGTGTCCTGTCCTATAGGTACGTCATCTTCAGTCATCGGCTGAACAATCCCGCCTCCACTTCTGAGATGAACTCGGTACTGACAGCCTGCTCAGCCAATCACTGACTGAGGTGGGTCACTACCATGGCCTGTCATTGGCTGAGCGGGCTGTCCCTGCCAAAACGAGTCCGTCTCAGAAGTTGAGGTGGGATTATTCAGCCGGTGACCGAAGATGATGCAGGAGGATACCAGGGGAGTGCAGAGAGGTAAGAATAGCATGCTATGTTCTCCACCAAAGCAGAAACATATTAAAATGTATAAATGAGCTGCCATTTTTCGCCATCCAGGTATGATGGGAGTTTTAGTTTCGCAACAGCTGGAGGGCTGAAGGTTCCCCTTCCCTGGTGTAGGACTTCATACCACCATACAGTACCGTATTGTAACGCCCGGAGTAGTGGATCCACTGGACCGGCACCAGCGATGGCACAAACCTCACCAGGGAGCGGAGTCTAAGGGGCCGCTGGTTTTCACCAGAGCCCGCCGCAAGGCGGGATGGACTTGCTGCGGCAGGCGACCCCCAGGTCGCTACCCATGGCTTGGTTGCTGGTGACGGCAGGCGAGGCGTGACAGGAGCAGGTACTGACAGTGGCGTGTAAGCGTACCGCAGGTGACAGGCTGAACACAGGAACAGCAGAGAGACGGGAAGCAGGAACCAGGGACTAGGAGTAGGGACTGGGTAGCGGACAGGAATCAGGAACAAGGACTAGGGACCAGGTAGCGGACAGGTATCAGGAACAAGGACTAGGGACCAGGTAGCAGACAGGTATCAGGAACAAGGACTAGGGACCAGGTAGCGGACAGGTATCAGGAACAACAGGGAGCTGGGCCAAACGCTATGGGAAGCATGTAGAGGCTCCAACACAGGGGACAGGGCATGCTGGGATTTATAGGGGAGTGATTAGGTGCAACTACCAATTAGGAGCGCACTGCCCCTTTAAATCTGAGACAGCCGGCGCGCGCGCGCCCTAGGAGGCGGGGACGCGCGCGCCGGCCGGCACAGCGGGAGACAGGAGCGTGGAGAGGTGAGGCGCCCCCCGGGGCCGAGGTGATAGCAGCGCCGGGTCCCCGACTATGGACACCGGCCGCTGCATGGGGCAGGAAGCGGTCGCGGCGGCGGCCCGGAACGCGGGACGCCGCCGCGGCTGTGACAGTACCCCCCCCCCTTTGGCCTCCCCCTCTTTCTTGCCTGCAGATGGCACAGGAAGCCACAAAGTCTTTGACATCTTGAAACAAACTGGGCCACCAGTAGTGGCGAGAGATCCGTTGGCCGGTCTTACGGACTCCAGGGTGCCCGGCCTCCAACGAGGAATGACCCCACTTCAAAATACCTCTTCGAAGCGCAGGGTGAACATGAGTCTTTCCGGGGGGTACTCTCCGAAGCGAGGAGGTGACGACTGGTGCTAGGCGATCAGGCGGTAAAACATGGCAAGGGACTGTGGGTCTGTGGACGAGGACCTTCTGTAAGTTCTCCCGGTGGTGAGAGGACCCGACCTTAGTCTTGGGTACGGAGAGAGGGTACACCTCGGCAGAGAAGGCATCCGCCGAGTCTTGGTCTTCTGCCGGTAGGTCGGATAGAGGCTTGGCTGGGACAGGAAACGACATAGTACTCTTGGTCTGAGGTGACCTGAGACACTGGTTGGAACAGTCCTGACCCCAACTGAGAATCTCCCCGGTTCTCCAGTCCAGTTGAGGGGCATGTTCTTGCAGCCACGGGAGTCCCAGGAGGACCGCGGGGGAAGAATGGGGCAGGACGTAGAAGGATATCTCTTCTTGATGTAAAGGACCCACCTGGAGGACTAAAGGTGCGGTCTGGTAGTACACACGGTCGGTAAGAATTTCGCCTGTGACCGAGGAGATAGTCAGGGGCCTGGCTAGTCGGGTCACGGGTAGCCGCCATCTTTGGACCAATGTTGCCGCAATAAAACTGCCTGCTGACCCAGAATCGAGGAAGGCAGTAGTCTGATGATTTCGTCCTGAGAGAGTCCGGATGGAAACTGGCATAGACAGACTTGGAATGGTGGCATTCACACCTAGGGACACCTGTCCCACCGGACCTAGGTGCGAGCATTTTCCGGATGTTTGGGGACGTAGGGGACATCCCAGCCGGAAGTGATCGGAACCACCGCAATAGAGACAGAGATTCTGCTCCAGGCGCCGGATTCTTTCATCAGGCGTCAGGTGAGCCCGTTCCACCTGCATAGGAATCTCAGGAGAGGGTTGGGACATCGAAAGGTCAGGATTCTGGAAAACCGGCGCCAGCTGGGGATGGCGACGGGAACGGGTTAGTAAATGTTCATGCCGAACCTCCTCCTCCCTCTCCGAAAAACGAGTATCAACTCGGGTGGCCAGTAGAATGCGTTCGTTCAGGGAGGTAGGCAGGTCTCGGGCAGCGAGCACGTCTCTCACACGACTAGACAGGCCTTTCTTGAAGGTGGCCAATAGGGCGGCCTCGTTCCAGTCCAATTCGGCTGCCAGGGTGCGGAACTGGATGGCGTAGTCACCAACAGAGGAGCTGCCTTGAGAGAGGTTGAGGAGAGCAGTCTCGGCTGAAGAAGCACGGGCAGGTTCCTCAAAGACGGAGCGAAACTCGAATAGGAAGGCCCGGAGATTGGCAGCAACTGGATCATCACGGTCCCACAGTGGCGTGGCCCAGGCCAGGGCTCTACCTTCTAATAGGCTGATGATGAAAGCCACTTTAGAGCGCTCGGTGGAAAACTGACTACTCAAAAGTTCAATGTGCATGGTGCACTGAGTCAAGAATCCTCTGCACAACTTAGAGTCCCCAGAGTACTTGCTTGGGAGGGCCAGTCGGAGTGAAGAAGAAGCGTCAGGAGGTGGTGTGCGCTGGGCAGTAGTCTGCTGCTGTAAGGCGGCAGTGAGTTGCTGGATCTGCTGTGACTGTTTCTGGATTTGTTGCGCCTGCTGAGTGACCACTCTGGCGACGTCACGGAGATCGGGCACCTCGCCGGGATCCATGGTTGGAGCCTACTGTAACGCCCGGAGTAGTGGATCCACTGGACCGGCACCAGCGATGGCACAAACCTCACCAGGGAGCGGAGTCTAAGGGGCCGCTGGTTTTCACCAGAGCCCGCCGCAAGGCGGGATGGACTTGCTGCGGCAGGCGACCCCCAGGTCGCTACCCCTGGCTTGGTTGCTGGTGACGGCAGGCGAGGCGTGACAGGAGCAGGTACTGACAGTGGCGTGTAAGCGTACCGCAGGTGACAGGCTGAACACAGGAACAGCAGAGAGACGGGAAGCAGGAACCAGGGACTAGGAGTAGGGACTGGGTAGCGGACAGGAATCAGGAACAAGGACTAGGGACCAGGTAGCGGACAGGTATCAGGAACAAGGACTAGGGACCAGGTAGCAGACAGGTATCAGGAACAAGGACTAGGGACCAGGTAGCGGACAGGTATCAGGAACAACAGGGAGCTGGGCCAAACGCTATGGGAAGCATGTAGAGGCTCCAACACAGGGGACAGGGCATGCTGGGATTTATAGGGGAGTGATTAGGTGCAACTACCAATTAGGAGCGCACTGCCCCTTTAAATCTGAGACAGCCGGCGCGCGCGCGCCCTAGGAGGCGGGGACGCGCGCGCCGGCCGGCACAGCGGGAGACAGGAGCGTGGAGAGGTGAGGCGCCCCCCGGGGCCGAGGTGATAGCAGCGCCGGGTCCCCGACTATGGACACCGGCCGCTGCATGGGGCAGGAAGCGGTCGCGGCGGCGGCCCGGAACGCGGGACGCCGCCGCGGCTGTGACACGTATACGCCATACTGACAGCACACGTCAGAGAAGCCGGCGTCCCTCTCGTAAGGCTCACAGAGTGTTAAATTATTACTCAACATGAGATAATAATATACGTGTTCTCATATTCGTATTAACATTTCCTTAAGAGGATAAAGTTCTCTGATGGGTGTCTCAGCTCTAAATAAGTATTTACAGAGATTACACATTTTCAGATTATGCTTTTAAGGCACAAATTACACCTTGTAGGCATTTATCCTTAACAAAGAGGTAAAGACACAGGTAAGGTTATTACAGTTAGTTTATGCACCTGTTTTATACACATTTTCTATGTATGAATGTAAATGAGGCTTATGTGTGTATGAATGCGTGTGCTGTTTGTGTGTGTGTGCGTGTGTGTATGTCTACATGTATGTATGTGTGTATACATGTGTAGGTGCATGTCTGTATATGTGTGTGCATGTGTGTATGTCTGTGCATGTTTTATAAGAACATAGACGCATATACTATAGTATATATTTTCTGGTTTTAAAATTCCAGGGATGTTGGTGTGGTGGCCGTAGTGGTCTAGCCTGGTTATGAACGACCGGTCACTTGCTAGATGTGATGTGTACCGCCACTGATGTAGTGGTTGAGCCAGATGGTAGTCTGTCGTGTCGCCAGTGCCAGTGGGGCACACAGGTATGGAGGCACACCTGCTTTTAGTTTGAAGGAGCTGGCTATACCCTTTCCCCTGTGTTCGGTGACCTGCCGGGCTGTGAGGGGGTCCCTTGGGTACTTATTACGGTGGTCGGGGTGGAGTTGTGACCCACCCAGACTATCGGTACTGCCACCCACAGAAAGGGGAGATGACCCAAGGATGGAGTAGTGACTGTGTAGGTGCTAGAATAATAATAACTGAGTCCTGTTGTCATAAATAAAATCTTCTTTACTGTGAGAATACTTTGTACAATAACTGCTCATAGACTGTAGGCATGACAGAACAGAATCTGCGCTAAGAGCCTTTGGAGTAGAAGAGCTGAGCTTACTTGGTTGTAGAGTGAGAGTGAGTAGAGTGAGCTGAGAGAGGAGCAGTAGAGAGGAGTTTGCGCTGCAAGTTTAGAGTAGTGGAGAGGAGTTTGTGCTGCAAGTTCAGAATAGTGGAGAGGAGTTTGTGCTGATAGTCCCAACCCAGGGTAGGAGTGTGCTCTGACGGAACTTTGGAAGAAGAAGAAGTAGAACAATGAAGAATACTTGAAAGTAGAAAGATACTTGTGCCTGTGTTTGACCTTTGTTGTTGTGATACCACCTGTTGCCCTACAGTGTCGGGTGACCCTTCCTATTAAGGCCCCAGACCTTGTTACCTGAGTTGAGCAAGGTGGCTAAGTTTATCTGGTTACACCTGCACGGCGAGATAGAGTACATAGGCTTCTAGCAACTTTGCTCTATCCGAATCAGTTTCTCTTGTTTCAGGATACTGTCCTGCTTTTAGAAGTGTTCATGGTGTGGGTTGGGGTGTTTTCTGACTTGTCCTCTCCCGAGTAGCTTAGCACTGCATACTAGGAATAGGTGTAGCTTTTGAAGAAAAAGTCTCTGTGTCTCCCATGTGCGTCTATCCACTACCACACACTAGACTACACTGGACTGGACTAAGTGTAGGCGTGCACTTCCTCTCCCCATGTGACAACTTCCTACAGGAGGTGTAATGTCCCCTGTGAGTGGTGGAGAAGAAATTGTAAAAAATCCCTGCGCTGGTGCCAATCAATTATGGTAAAAAAAGCAGCAATGTACCTGATGATACATGCCACTATGGAGGGTAACAGTTAGAAACAATATACAGTGGTGTCTTGGATTACAAGCATAATTTATTCCAGGACCATGCTTGTAATCCAAATCCACTCTTGAACCAAAGCAAATTTTCCTGTAAGAAATCACTGAAATGCAGACAATTGGTTCCACACCCCAAAAATTATGATAATTTTTTTTTATTCTGAATAACATGTAGAACAGATGAAAAAAACAATAAGAAACAGCAGAATATGTGATATTATAAGTTACTGTAAAGTATAGCAATCGACATGTAGAGTATAATGTATAGTAAGTGCATAAACCTGAAGAAACGACAGCAGTTTGTAGATACAGGATGGAACTGCAGATTCCCATAATGCAGTAGCGTAGTACAACAGGCTAGAATAGAGAAGCAGGGCTGCTGTCGGGGGTCTGTGTGGTCACATGACAGCAATGGGGAAGGGTATCTGTTCATGGACCAATGAGAAAGTGAGAAACACAGAGCTGTGCAGGGAGACAGTGACAGAAACTTTTCTATACAGCAGTGTGAATGGCTGAGTGTGAGTGCAGGCACATTATAGCAGCAGTGTGTATAGCTGAGTGTAGGTGCAGGTACATTATAGCAGGAATGGAGAGGATGGGAAACACAAGGGCTGACAGAGACTGCAGGGAGCATGAAGGAATAAGCAGGGCAGATGTGGGCACATACATGCAGCACTCTCTCTCCAGGGGGGAGGGGTTACAGCTATGAAAAGATTACCTCCACAGTCCTGGGTCAGAGTACAGAGTTGTAGACCCCGCTATACAGACCATACCCCTCCTCCACTTGCCATCCCACCCAGTACAGGGAGCTCTTAAAGCAATGCTCTTAATCAAGTTACAATTGTTTAAAACGGTGAGGAAATGCTCTTAAAGTGCCTCTGTACCTACAATCTGTCCCCCCCCCCCAAACCTCTTTTACCTTCGGATAGCTGCTTTTAATCCAAGATCTGTCCTGGGCTCCGTTCGGCAGGTGATGCAGTTATTGTCCTAAAAACCAACTTTTAAACCTGTAGCCCTGTGTCAAACGGCCGTGGCTTGGAGTATCTGTGCCCTAACTTTTCACCACCCCTCCATCCCTCCTCCCCACCCTCTTCATCATTAGGAATCCCCCTAAAACATTTTCTCCTGTCTAAACATTGCACAGGTGCCTTAACCATCCAGCCCATGTGCCGTGCTGACACAGCTGAAAGAAAATCTGCTTGGAGCATTCCTAATGATGAAGAGGGTGGGGAGGAGGGACAGAAAGGGTGTGCCAGCCTAATGCATACACAAAATCTAGGCCACGGCTGTAGGGCACAGGGCTGCCAGTTTAAAAGTTGTTTTTTAGGACAATAACTACACCTGCCAAACGGACCCCAGGACAGATCTTGGATTAACAGCAGCTATCCGAAGGTACAAGTGGTTTGGGGGGGACAGATTGTGGGTACAGAGTCGCTTTAATCTAAGTTACTCTAAAACCAAGGTACCACTGTATAAAAAATATAATGCAATATAACTTTATTACAGCGATATATATATATATATATATATATATATATATATATATATATATCTGGAGTACCCCTTTAGAATTGACCACTGCATTTAGAAAAAAAGCAGATCAATGTGAAATTCAGCTGGGCTACATGGCTACACAGCAGATGAAGAGCCAGCAAGTATAAAGTTACAGCCACAGTTTAATAGATTGCATTTCTTGTTTCCACAACAAATCGAGGCCCCCGGCACAGGCAGCTAAATAATCCGGCAGGCAGTCCGGGGCTTTGTCTGTTCCTGGCGATACACGGATCCACGCTCCCATCATACTTTCATTTGCGTGTCACCACCAGCGGGAAGCAAAGCCCTACACCTGTTGTACCCCTTCTGTCCTCATTTAATTAAACCCCCCTGATGAAAGATCAATGTTTTCTAAATGCGGAGAAGTACAGGTTGTTCCTGCAGCTGTTGATGTGAAGAAGCCGCGGCAGGAGCCTAATAAAATTACAGTTACTAACGTTCCCCATAATACAAATCAATACACAACAAACCGGGAGATCTTTCAGGCTTTACGAATTCTCGGCTCTGTATAGGACGGGAAACAATAACTCCGGTGGGAGGAGAAGGCAAATCAAATGTATTTTTGTGTCACGAGTGATGTGCATTAAGTCTGATTAACTTCAAGCCTGCTGCCTGCAATGCCGTCAGCCATTAGGAGTTGTACAGACTCGGGGAACGTATTGCTCAGCTCAGCGGCCCACTCATACCAACCACCCCTTTACCCGAACAGGAGAAGGAAAAAAAACTCTCATTTCATCTCACAGTAATAATAAAGTCTTACAGTTCCACACGCTAATAGGGCAACATGGAGATTTATTGCTGGTCTACAGCCTCATTTTATACGTAATTTTAAGGAAAGTCATTTTTTGTACTTTTACTAACCTAATAGTGATTCATATTCGTTACTTTTTACCAATTTTTTATTTTCTAATTGTAGATTTATTTTATTTTTTATTCTATTTTTTTGTACATGTTTGTGGGCGGCCTGAGCTGCTCTTAAAGGGGTTGTGTCAGCAACGACAAGGTTATTGTTAAAGGTGAGCGTAACTGGAGCATGCACAAGTATGATCATTGGGCATGTGATTACTGGTGGCTGAAGAAGTTAGGGAGTCCTGGAAAGAATGGATATGGCCATAGGTTGTATCCATGTTTTCCTGGACTACCAAGGGCTGCATAAAACTTCTTCAAATGCTGAACGATCGGACTTGAGCATGTTCCAGTTGCCCTCATCTCTAGTTATTGTATGATTGTCCCCCAGTTGCTCACTTCCAGCTAAAAGAGTAACTGTAATGAAAAATAATTTTCATGTCAAAGAGACATCAAAAGTTTTGATACATTAGGGCCTGAGTTTTCAGACCACGACTGATCAGAAAAATGAGCCAGGAGAAGTCAATGTGCAGCATTATAAGTCGAGAGTAAATGTGTGTCGTGTGGACTTCTCCCGGCTCGTTCTCCTGATCGGTTGAAGCCTGAACACTCTGACCACGACCGATCAAAGTTTTGACAACTCTCTACAAAGATAAGAAGGTTCAACAGCATCCAAGATGAAAGTAAGCCCAATTTATTGATACATAAGGGTACAAACGGAGCAACGTTTCGACCCTTATGTCTTTGTCAAGCTTTCATATTTATCAAAGACCTAAGGGTCGAAATGTTGCTCTTTTTGTTTCCTTATGTATCAATAAACTGGACTTAGTTTCATCTTGGATGTTGTTGAACCTTCTTATGTTTGCAAGTTTTAAATGCTGACTTGAAGGATTGTGGGCTGACCAGCGTGCATCCTCTTATATCCTTACAGGGCCATCAGCGCATATCTCCTCAAAAGGTGCTGTTGGATCCTTGATTCTTTGGGTATGTCTCTCTGACATGTCAAAAAAAAAAAGTTTTCCCAAGACATTGCCCATTAAACATTCTGTTCCTAGTTATACAGCGTGGGTAAGATGGCCCAAGGAAGCATTACTCTGATGGGACACTGATAGTCCTATCAGTGGTGTTGCCACTCCCCATTTCTATTGGAGGTTGGGGGTTTTATCTCAGAGGGAATACAGGTAATACAGGTTATATATATTCCCTTCAATCTGTTTCTTCGTCCACTTAAGATAATTGGGGTGTGGAGGTTGCATGGGTCTGGGCAACAAAAACCGACAGGTTTATAACTTTTTGGGATTTAAAGGAGCATAATTTGCTGATGACCAGAGTTGAGAGAACCTCGAGCATGCTGTTCGTCTAAACCTGAACACTTGGTATTTGACTACCAGTGGCTGAAGAAGTTGGATGCAGCCCTAGGGCCATAAACCATAAGCCGTATCCATGTTTTCCAGGACTCCCTAGGGCTCTTTCCAAGCTTTTCAGCCACCGATAATCAAATGCCAAATGTTCGGGTTCGGACTAACAGTGTGCTCAAGGTTGGCTCATCTCTACTGATGACAAATTCCCTTTAAGTTGAAGATGATTAGCCTCACCGTGTACTCACAAAACTTAGCAAATAAAAAAAAAAGTCAGAAAGGTATTAAATAAATGCAAATCCTAGCAGAGTTTTCTAATTAAATAAATTGCAGCATACAATTACATCCGAATCCGCAAAACATTCTAAAAATATTTTGATGATAATTCTTTTTTAATCAGGAAGCAAATGTGAAGAGCAAGACCGAGATGGGGAGGGGGATGGGAGAGGTAGCATGGAGGAATTGTTAGCATGCTGAAGATAAATGGATAAAATATATACTGTATACGACATCTAAATGTACATGTAAGGCTTGATTATTGGTGGATAGGGCTCTGTGATACAGCCTTTAGGAGGGTCTCTAATTTGGGACCTCATCATATAGCAACAGATTAGGTATAGAGACTAGTGTTGAGTGGTGAGTCCGACATGTTCGGGTTCAGCAATGTTCTCCAAACCCTAATGCTTGGTATTTGACTCCCCACAGATGCAGAAAAAGGATGCCACCCTAGGGAGTCCTGGAAAACATGGATACAGCATGGAACGTTACCAAACCAGAACAGTTTCTCCTCTCCGCTCGACACTAAAGGGAACCTTTAGAAGACTTCCATTTGCTATTGTACTTGATCTGCCCCATGCCAATCGGAACCATGGCAAGTGACCCTATCAACCCACCCTCTACATCAGGGATGGGGAACCTTCGGCCCTCCGGCTGTAGTAAAACTACAATTCCCATCATTCCTGGACAGCCAAAGCTAAAGATTTAGCTGTCCAGGCATGATGGGAATTGGAGGGCCAAAGATTCCCCATCCCTGGTCTACATGCTGATTCACTACAATTGTGGTATTAATAACACTGTTAGCTGTAAGATACAGATGGCACTTACTGCATATGATAAGGGGTCAGGATCCATATGTCATGACTGCCCAGGGTAGAAACACTTATGGGTGATCACTAAGGGAGTTGTCCCGCTGGATGAAATTAAAGAAAGGGGGGACAGTCTGAATTAAAGGGGTTATCCAGCATTAGAAAACATGGCCATTTTCTTCCAGAGACAGCACCACTCTTGTGTCCAGTTTTTGGTGGGATTTTGCAACTTAGTTCCATTGAAGTGAATGAAGCTTAATAGCAAACCCCACCTGAACTGGAGACAATAGTGGTGCTGTCTCTGGAAGAAAGTAGCCATGTTTTTCTTAATGCTGGATAATCCCTTTAAACAATAATAATAACAATAATAATAATAATGATAGTAAATCCCAGGTCCCTGACACAATAAACCGAGCAGGCAGTACAGTCCCGTACATAAAACTTTTTTATTTACTTAACCAAGTTTCTCCTTCTTACTGGTATCCTGTCAGACAAAACACCCTTAAAAGAAAAAGTTGAGGACCTTTGAAGGACCCAGCACACCCATACATTATATTAACATCCCATCAATTTCTATGTGTAATGCATAATTTCTCCTGCGGAGGCACTGCAGGGATATTTAACAAATTTAAGTGAATTGTCTGTGAACTCTTCAAACAAGTGACTATGGAAACTGGACTTAAGTAGATTTTAAATCCCGTTTGAACATTTGAAATTTTCAATCAATTTAATCCACGTCGGATCGATCGCCAAACGAGAGTGAGACCTAGTAACACATGGTCTGACAGTAGGAGAATCCAACAAGCGTAGCGATGTTCCTTCCTCAAGAAGCAACTTAGAGAAGAGAAAACACTGTGAATTTTCCATTACCTGCAAGACTTTGCCCTGTTAATTAGAAGTGACAAGAACAATGAATTAGCAACTTAATAGCAACTTGTTTGGTGCCTTGATTCAAATCCTGACATATTGGTCATTAGAGAGTTTTCCCCTATGGCTGGCAATGCATCTCCAGCCCCAAGCTCCGCTTAATACACAATCTGTTATAAGGAAAGCATCCATCACAGGCGGCGGTGAATAGTGCTGATGCACTGCACCGGCTCTGCCAAGAGACGACAGTCCAATATGATAGATACACAGCTAATAATCAGTCGATACCATTGTTTAGGTCGCTGTCTATCACCATGCCATTGTGGAGACTAATTAGATGGTAACATGTGATGAATGGGACTTCTACTCAGCTCTTAGTCTTCACCCCGCAGGGAATTCTCTAGTATTACCGCTGACCTTTCAGATCTTAACTTTATACTACGTGAATACAATTAAATCAATTTGTCATAGATTTGCATGGCGGCAGCTTGTTCTGAATTCAATTAAACCCTGTCAAGATATCACACCGGACATTCACGTATATACATGAATCCGTTCGGGCTGAAATTATTATTTGATTGAGGGACGGTGGAAAAAATATATAATTAGTCGGTGAGTGACTTGCGATTGCGTGTGTTCAATTACAATGGAGGAAATGTTTCCCGTTGCACTAGTCACTCTGAATGTATGTAAAATAAATGAAAAATCCTGGAAGCAAATATACCAGGGCTGCCAGTTACTTGCCTCTGGTGCCCAAGATGTGCATCATAGGCTACTAATACAACAACTATTGGCATAGAAATAGAGGGAGTGGTCTCCAGCTTCGGATAGCATAAAACATCCAAACTTTTTTCAATCGTAGGGTCAAATTCTGTACAGTTGAGGTTAAGTTTTAATGGCATAGGTTCCATGGAGGCAGACCACACAGCTGCTATGGGGCCTGTGCAGCAGGAGGGCCCGCACAGCGAAGCATGGATTACCTCTATGGTACGAGTCACACTAGTCGTTGGCAGGGGGGTTGGTGGCTGGTGAGGGCCAGAGGCCATCAGGGGGGGATTTGCAGTCCCGCGGCTGTCTGGGGGGAGAGTGGAGTGGGGCATGGGGGGGGGGGGGTTGCAGTTTGGTGCGGGCCAGTGGCTGTCAGGGATGGGGGCAGCCATACAGGATGCATGGGGCCCCATGAATCCTAGATATGCGTCTGCTGGATTCACTCTGCATTTTTGCAGTCCCTTTAACAGATTTATCTTTAACCCCTTCCTATCAGTAATACATAGATATACATACATATACATACCCTGTGCAGTTGGAATGTACATATACGTTCCTGAATGAGGGGCTTACTAATATGTGTGGGACTGCTGCAGTGAGAGCGATCCCACACACATCAGTGTGTTCGGGGCCGCAGGTAATGAGAGGCAGCTGCGTCTCATTAACCCTTTAAACACTGCAATCTATAGCGATTGTGGCATTTAAGGTACTCAGTGACAGAACAAGCTTCTGTCACTGAGTGATCGGGAATCTTCCTCCCCCATAAAACGGACAACGGGCTACAAAAACACACTGTGAACCCAGCCTAAGAAAGTAATCAAAACGCTGACGGAGTTCAAACTGCTATTGTTCTCATTCATGGAATTAAACAACAACTAATAAACAATAAGAGAACAAATAGTCCACCAGTCACCGATATCTTGCAAAGCTTCAGTTTATTCCTTATGGATAGAAGATAGAAGGTGCGGCCGTGCCTCCTGGATCAAAACAGCTGTTTCAGGAGAACAGCCCTTCCTCCAGCCAGAAAGAAGGGCAGTTCGCCCAAAACAATCTTTAATCAGCACTTTGCCTCAACATGCAAACAATTCTGACCCAACCAGTTTCTGACAATAGCAGTGACCTGACTCAGGAACCAACGATAGGCAGGGACCATAGAAAGCTCACATAAAATAAAAAGAAAATGTGATAAAACCCCCATTACTACCTTAGGTAAAATATTTTCATGCACTCTCTGTTTATTTCTATGACAGCTCACACTATAGACATAAAAGTAGGGTATAACATGCTTTGAATGGCTTAATACACATTTTCATGTTTTTTTGGACTATGACCTACTTAGCCAAATACTGTCTGAAACCTAAAACTTTACCTACCACAAAAAGTTGCTTTTTCAGGAAGGGGGCAGACTGAGTCATCCAGGGCTCCGTCACGTTTCCCTCAGGAACTTTGTTGATTAGATGGTTTTGAAGCAAGCTTGACAGAGCTTGTTAGTGTTCCCCGGGCCCAGCGACCACAACAAGCCTTAGGCTACTTTCTCAGGACTCTGGAGACCTACACTGAATCTATCAGCTTGTTCCCCATCATCACATTATGCAACCATTTTAACCTTAAAAGCCTCCACTATTTAATTTTTTTCTCCGGCTATAAAAATAGAAGGAGACGTGTGTTTCGACAAAGGACAAAATCCAATTCAAAGGGCAAAGCTGGCTAATGAGAGTTCTTCGGCTTAATATGGCTTCCCTTCTTTACAGTTTACTGCAAAGGTTTGATCCGTAGCTATGGGCCCTGGGGCCGTAAGTTCTGTTTAGATAATAATAAAGAAAAATAGATTTATATATAAAGCGCTTCCTCTTTGTTTAGTGACTTTGACATTTGTGCCAATACAAAAAAGCATGATGTATTCACTGAAACCAAGGAACTTCTACAGGATGCAAAGTTTTCAATGAGCAGAGGCATCTTGTAGACTGGCAGAGCTGGTGAGTAACTCTTCAAAAGAAAGTGCAAACTGTGAACAACAAAGTTAAAAAGTTTCTTGGACGTGATTGGTTTCATTCACCTTCAAACTCTTCGACCCTTGACCAACAATTGGTCTTCATTGGTAGCTTCCAAAATGGGAAACTCATGTTATAAAGGTGAGCGGTGGACCTTCTATAACCACAACTGGACCACAGCAGTCTAACATATGGGGTGGAATCTAAGAGAGGCCATATAATCTCTCAATGTGTGCAATAGGGTTGATATTTCTGGAAGTGTCTATGTTATGGAAATTGATTTAGCCTTACTAGATAAGTGGTCAAATCGATAAACTGCAGTTCAATGTTTTCAAATGTAAAATAATAATAATAATAATAATAATAATAATAATAATAATAATAATAATAATTCAATAATCATATCTTCAGTTCTGATTTATAAAGACTTCAGAAGAGAAGGATTTAGGGGTAGTGATTTCTGACAGCTTTAAAATGAGTCACCAGTGCCACCAGGTAGTAGGGAAAATGGTATGCTGGGCTGTATAGCTAGAGGTATAACCAGTAGGAAGAGGGAGATTGTGATCCCGCTGTATAGAGCTCTAGTGACATCACATCTGGAATACTGTGTCCAGTTCTGGAGACCCAACCTACAAAAATATATTAATAAAAATAGAATGGGTGCAAAGAAAGGCTACAAAAATGGTGGAGGGTGTCAGGCGTAAAACATACCAGGGAAGACTTAAAGAGGTTTTCCAGGGAAAAGAAAGAGATCGCCGATCTCCAGATTGGGCTCCGGCTTCTTTGTTTTGATTAGAGCCGCGGGTATGGCGTGTGATCAATGGCTCCACTCATTCCTTTGGAGGTGTCGGAAAGAGCCGAGTAAACACTTTCTGGCTTACTTGTCTCTTTCTGGAGGCTCCATAGGAATGAATAGTGCCACCGGAAAGAGTTGAATAAGCACTAAGCACTTTCCAGCTTGTTCGGCTCTTTCCAGTGGCTCCATAGGAATGACTAGAGCCGTGGGGGATACAGCGGTTAGACCCCCCTTGATCTCTTATCCCCTATCCTGTGAGGGAAAAGATCAGAAGCAACCTGACAAAATATTACTTCATTAAATGAGCAGTAGATAATTGGAACAAACTTTTTAGTAGATGTGGTAGGTAAATCTACAGTAAACCTACTGGGATACATATCTATCGATCCTAAGATAAAAAATAAAGGAAATAACACAAGGGCGAAGGATGGACCAGGTGGGCTTTTTCTGTTACTATCAATGAGAAGATGAAGCCGATACCTAGCCAGAGGTCGGGTTAGCAGTGGTATCAGGGATAGAGAGGCGTCAGGACCAGATAACAATGAACAGTGTATGAAAACCAGGGAGACAGCAGAGGAACCAGAACCAGGAATAGGTAAGTGCTATAGCACCGCTTCCATCTTACACCAGCGCCACATACTCTGGGTTCTACAGCTCACCACATTTAATGGTATCTGTGTGTTTCCAGTCTACCAGTGCCCCATGGTAACTCCAGAATCTACAGAGCTTACAAAACTACTGGATCAGAACCAGATGATACCAAGTCAATGTCTTGAAACATAAAGTTACAACCTTGAGAAGTGGCAGAAACTGTATAACGATCTGATACACACAGAGCAGTGGGGGCAGAGCGGAGATGAGCCACATTTCTATAACCCACCAAAAGACTTCTTAATTGTTCCAATGTTATATAGGAGAGCATGAATATATATGAAGACCAAGAGGACCAGCTTATATACTTTAACTATGCGGGAGAAATCAAAGTGTACAATTCCTTTAAGTATCTTTTTTTCCAAGAGTCAATAGTATGATTGCACTGGGAAGCTCTTTGCTGGAGTGGTCTATTCTCAGTGAAATGTGTGCTCACATACTAATGTAAGCCATGACTATCGGAGCCTTATAAATGCAGCAGATGGGCTATTCACAGAAGCGCTGGTAGGACATGCCATTATCCCAGATGAATTCATTAACTAGAAATAAATGTATTGAAATAAAGTGCCAAAATATGCCGCAGCCCCATTATCAGCCGATAAACCCTGACTATGTGTCATAGGACCAACATATGAGCGTCAGGGGAGGGTTTACTGTAATGAATGGCTGGGCCATTTATACACAGAAAATCAATAGATTACAGCTGTAAAATAATTGCAAATGAAGAAAATAAAATCTCTTGCAGGAACCGCTCAAATTGATTCAAGTCAGGGTTTGCTTGTGAGCTTCAGATCATTGTCCAGCTACAAAACTCAACTGCGCATGACCATAGGTCAATAGTGTTGAGCAGACTTGCCAATCTGTTTGGGTTGGGCAACGCTCTCCGAACCCAAACTCTCGGCCTTTGACTTTCAGCGGTTGGAGGTATTGGATGCCACCCTAGGGCTGCCAGAAGTACATGGATACAGCCTTTGGCAGTATCCATGTTTTAAAGGATTCCATAGTGTGGCATCTAACATCTCCAGCTGCTGAAAGTCAAATGCCGAGAGTTTGGGGTTCGGAGCACGTTTGGCATGTCCACTTAACGCTGGTCATGAACTGATGGGTGGAGGTCCTTCTTCAGAATTTTCTGATAGATTAGAATTCCTAGTTCAATTATTTACGACAAGTCGTCTAGGTCCAGAGGTAACAAAGTAGCCCCGAACCACCACACTATTACCACCATGTGTGACTGTTAGTATGAGGTTTATATTATGCAATGTGGAGGTGGTTTTATACCAGATCTAACAGGACTAAAGATGAACAAACTTTTCAAAAGATTGGTGCATCTGGTTCACCAAATTCCTGCAAAAACGTCAATTCAGACAGAACTAGTCTGGCCTGAACCTGAGCTTCCCCAATAGCCCTAAAACAGATGAATAATACTGTCTGAGATAAGAGGACCCCTTGCCTAATGTACTATGTACTCTGCCAGGATGTGGTGAAGTGTCTTTAGAGTGTTGAAGAAATCCTCGTACTCACGTATGGATGAGTCTTAGTTATCTCACCCAACTGCCTTCTGCCCCACAGTGTCGGGTTTCCATCCTACTGAGGTAGTATGAGTCCCAGGTCCCTGCTCTGGGTGGATCTGACTTGTAGTGTCCTTCCTACAAAGCTGAGCGTCTTGTCAGTAGTGAGTGGCTTGCTGGCACTGTGCTCTACTGCAGGTCCAGTCTTGAGTTATCCATCCCTTTTCTCTAAGGTGGTCAACTCTCCTTATTTAGCTGTATGATCCACGACGTACGCAAGGGTGAAGACTCCCTTGTCTCCGGTTTCCCTAGAGGTCTGGTCTAGTGACCAATAGTAGCTGGGTAACTAGCTGTAGGAACAACAATATACACGTCCTGCCTGGCCTATAGCCAGACACTAACTAACTCACTACCAAAGTTGTTACTATAAAGAGGAAGTGTGTGTGTGTAGCTAGACCTAGTGTTATCTGCAGCTGTGCTGTGAGAGTGACATCTAGTGGTTGGAGTAAGAAACCCGTGACCTGTGACTCTAGAGCAGGGGTCTCAAACTTGCGGCCCGCGGGCCAACTGCGGCCCTCGGGACACTAATTTGCGGCCCCCACCTTAATGGTAGCTTTCCTGTAAGTGCGGCCCTGACACTGTGCTCGTCTTCGGGAGGCCGGCCGAACAGCTGCAGCCGTCCCTGATGCTGGCCCCTCTCTGCCGCGTCATCAGCTGCTCAGCCGTGATTGGCTGAGCTCAACTTTATGCTCAGCCAATCGCGGCTGAGCAGCTGATGACGCGGCAGAGGGGGGCCCATCAGGGATGGCTGCAGATGTTCGGCCGGCCTCCCGAAGACGACGGAGAGGTGGGCAGCGGCGGTGGTGGTGGGAGGGGAGTTGTGCGGCGGCGGCGGTGCGGGGCAGATGAGAGGTGCAGGGGCTTACAGCCGCCTAGCAGAGCCGCTGCCACCTAGCGTCCCCGCCGCACATGCAGCTCCCCGTTCTCTGGAGGAGGAGGCTGCGGGGACTGCAAGGTGATCGCATCGCTGCAAGTCTCCTGGGGCTGTTTAGCAGGATCGGGGGATGCAGTGGAGACCCCCGATCCTGCTTTACAGCCCCAGGACTTGCAGCGATGTCATCACCTCACCCTGCAGTCCCCGTGGCCTCCTCCTCCAGGGGTGTGTGCCCAGCTCCCCCCAGTCCCCTCTCAGTGACTCCCAGCTCCTCCCAGTCCCCTGTGTCACCCCCCAGTCCCCTCTCAGAGACTCCCAGTCCCCTGTGTCACCCCAGTCCCCTCTCAGAGACCCCCAGTCCCCTGTGTCACCCCCTGCTCCCCCCAGTCCCCTCTGAGACCCCCAGTCCCCTTTGTCACCCCCAGTCCCCTGTGTCACCCCCTGCTCCCCCTAGTCCCCTGTGTCACCCCCCAGCTCCCCTCTGCCACCCCCTGCTCCCCCCAGTCTCCTGTCACCCCCCAGTCCCCTTCTTGTGGAAAACCTGATGCTGCCCAGCCTCACCCAGACTCTACCTCCAGCGGCCCCCGGGTAAATTGAGTTTGAGACCCATGCTCTAGAGAGATACACTTTTACCAAGGTGTAAGAAGAAAAGAAAATACACGTAGTAGGACATTACAGGGGCATTTACTTTCTCACATAGAGCCAGATAGGACTGAGCACAATTTCTCCTTCAATTGATAAAATTTTCATTTACAAACAGAATTTTGTGTTTCTTTGGATCTAATAGTAAAAACAGCTGGATTATAGTAAATATTTTGACCAATATGCAAAATATAGTTTGACCAATATGCAAAAAATACTTTTACCAGCACTGTAGCAGTATTATCAAAAGGTAGAACTATAAAAGCGAAGAACTTTTCAAACACCTGAAACTTTATTAAATCAGTAAAAAAAAGGCCAGAGGACGAATCTCTGCATAAGTGACACTCTGAAAACAGGATGCATGTGTCTTTTATGGACCAATTTAGAAGATATGTGATCTAGACTGAAATTTATGCCACCCTCATTCCCTCTGTGTTCTTTATAGTTGGCAGACTTATCATTTGCATACAGGTCTGGAAAGTTTTAAAAAGCTAGGATTAGTTAGAAAAATTTTACCGAGTTCTATGGAAATGGCACCTTGAAGCTGGGCAATTTGCCATTCTAGCAGATGGGCGTGAGTGCAAATGGATAAAATAATTTACAGAGCGCCAAGAGCTTAACTGTGGTCCTTATTTTCAGCCATAAAGTCCCTGAAAATTAAAACAACCTTTAAGTGGCTACTAACATAAAATCTTAAAGGGAAATAAAGTTGGTTAGAATGCAAAAAAGGTGCAAAATTCTGTGCCGATTAATTATATATATCGCATTATGGGTTGCTGCTTAAAGGGGTTATCCAGTGTTAGAAAAACATGTCTGCTTTCTTTCAGAGACAGCCCCGCTCTTGTCTCCAGGTTGGGTGTAGGCTTTGCCACTCAGTTTCATTGAAGTGAATGGAGCTTAATTGCACACCACACCTAAACTGGGGTCAAGAGTCGTGCTGTCTGTTGAAGGAAGTGGCCATGTTGGATTGTCCCTTTAATGTTCGGATAAATAATTAGAACTCCTTTGCATAGCCCGCAGCAGACTGTAGAGGGAGCTGATGAGCTTACTATACACTGTTTATGAATTGAGATAAAAACAGTATTCCAAAAAAGGGGTACGCCAGAAAAAAAAACTGTAATCAGCTGGTGTCAGCAAGTTACTTATATTAAAAAAAAAGGATTTCCACTACTCATCAGCTGCTGTATGTCCTGCAGGAAGTAGTGTATTCTTTCTAGTTTTACAGAGTGCTCTCTGCTGCCACCTCTGTCCATGTCAGGAACTGTCCAGAGCAGTAGCGAATTCTCATAGATAAACTCTCCTGCTCTGGACAGTTCCTGACATGGACAGAGGTGGCAGCAGAGAGCACTGTATCAGACTGGAAAGAATACACCACTTCCTGCAGGACATACAGCAGCTGATAAGTAGTGGAAGACTTCCTTTCTAGGGGTAGCTTCACACACACCGTATCGCAGCAGATTTGATCTAAACAACTGAACAACGCATCAAATTTGCTGCGGATCTGCTACAGATCCTGTACGTGTGAATGCACACTAGAAGTAACTTACAAATATGTATAACTTTCAGGAGTACCCCTTTTAACTATATGCCAATTGCTACAGAATGTAATATGAAGATCTGGCAGGAGTTTTCAAATCACATAAAGCTATTTAAACATAGTAATTTCGGGATTATACAAATTAAGCTGAAAAGGACATTTCAGGAAGGATTTTAGCAAATGTAAAAAATCATCTAAAAGTCATATAGCTGCTATAAGATCCCTGAGAGGAGAAATTGTGACAAATGCAGATTAAACAAAGTTTATAAAAAGCTATAGGCAAAAGAAAATGAATGTGACTTTCAAAAACACACGGGAAAATATATCAAGCTTATGTACGAGTATGCCGGTCTAATAAATGTCGCTCCCCCCTCGTTCTGTGCCGGATTTACTAAGCGCTTAGTAAATCTAAGCAGCCTGAGACGGGCACAAAAATCTACACCTGCTCCGGGGCAGCCATAGCTGTGCGCCTTGGAGGGGATTTCGAGTGACCAAATAACAGAGTGAGAGCACTAACATCACTCTGTACCACCGCTAGCAATGGCGTATGCTGCACCAGGGAGCGGAGTCTAAGGAGCCAGTGGTCTCACCAGTGCCCACCTCAAGGCGCGATGGACTTGCTGTGGCAGGCAACACCCAGGTCGCTACCCCTGTTTAGGCTTGCTAGTGGCAGGGGGTAAGGTGCAGCTGGAAACAAGCAGGCAGGCAGGCTGAAACACAGCAGGACTCACGGGATAGCAGTCACAGGCTGGAACCACAGAGAGGAATCATGGACAGGAATCACGGGAGAACTGGAACCACACACTGTAGAGGCTCCAACACTAGGGTCAGGACAAGACGCAATTTATAGGAAGGTGTTTACCGAACTTAAGCAATTACGGACGTACTATCCCTTTAAATTTCACATAGTGGGTGCGTGCACACCTTAGGAGATGTGGGTGTGTGCACACCTTAGGAGATGGGGGCGCGCGTGCCGGCGAGCGGGGAAGCAAGCAGGAGCGCACAGAGTGGTAGAAGAGTTGGTGGTGCCGGGGCCCTGTACGTAGGCTCCAGTGTCCGCCAAAGAAGACGGGGTCAGGGAGCGGACGCGGCGGCACGGAGCAAAGAGACTATAGGGACATAACATGGTTAATAACAGTGCAGGATACAACCCAAAGGGAAGTTTATCCCAACAATGAAACCTAAGCCTAGATGATTTTTTTTCATGGTCCCCGAGCACCATATGGACTATGGGCAGACACTATTACAGGATTGGTTGAATGACTCACAACATTATAAGGTGCCGACCCCAAAATTATTAAATCATTTCTGTGATCTACACAATACAAATTGCAGAACATGCTCCAATATATACAGTATGGAGCCTCACTTTGCAGGTGTTTGTATTTAACCCCTGACCCCTAGGAAAGATGCATATGTAGCTATCTGCAAATGTTTGTCCGCCTAAAGCAACGTCCATACATTGAGATGATTTATTGATATGATGCCTATGCAGTGGCCGCAGATATGAAGCTTCTTGCATCAAGACGTGCCTGGGGGGGAGAAGCTGGCTTACCGTGGGCTGTGCGGGCGGAGGGGCCAAAGATAATCATCTCCACGAAATGGAATGACAAATCAATGATTTATATAGGTTTCTTCTCAATTTGGAAGTACTCAATGCAATCGTCACAGGATGTTTGACCGTTATCATGAATCCCGTCCTATGCTTTTAAGTTGCAATTTTCCTATAGAATTTTTCATATTCTAAACAAGATTTAGAATCTATTAGGGGTATCCAAGCAAAAATCTTTTTCTTTCAAATCAACTGGTTTCAGAAAGTTTAATTTACTTCTATTTAAAAAAAAAAATCTCCAGTCTTTGAGCATTTATCAGCTGCTGTATGTCCTGCAGGAAATGTTGTTTTCTTTTCTGTCTGACACAGTGCTCTCTGCTGCCATCTCTGTCCATGTCAGGAACTGTCCAGAGCAGGTTTTCTATGGGGATTTGCTGCTGCTCTGGACAGTTCCTGACATGGACAGAGATGGCAGCAGAGAGCACTATATCAGACAGAAAAGAAAACAACATTTCCTGCAGGACATACAGAAGCTAATAAGTATGGGAAGACTTGAGATTTTTGAATAGAAGTAAATTACAAATCTATATAACTTTCTGAAAGATTTTCGCTGGATATCCCCTTTAATGAATAAAGTTTTGCTTGAATGGTCTATGAAAATGTGGATGAGCGAACTTGCCAAAAGTTTGGGTTTGCATGAACCAAAATAATTGGCATTCCTGCTGCTTGGAGAAGGTGGATATTGAAGGTTGAAGGGGACGTTAAGTAAATAATACCACAACAAGTTACTAAACCAGACCACCAAACCATGATTAAATAACATATCTATACCTTAAGGGAGTAATACCACCATACCATGACTAGATAACACTCGCATACCATGAGTTAATAATACCTCCATACCAAGATAACTTTACTGTGACTAAATAACACCACTGTACTATGACTGGATAACACCGACAACCACCTTGGGTTTCAATCCCACAACAACATCTCCAATGAGCTTGTATATTCTCTCCGTGTTTACATGGGTGTCTCTGGGTACTCGATTTTTGGCTTGTTTGCCAACAATCTTCTATGATTAAACAATACCTCCATACCACAACTGTATAACAACCCAATACAGTACCACCTTAACATGACTAAATAATATACCACACCGTGATTGGATACATCATTACATCATGAATGAATACTACAACAATACAATACCACCATACCATGACTAAATAACATCATATCATCACCATACCCTAAAGAAAACCACCACATATTGACAGGATAAAACTCCTATAGCGAGACAAAATAACAACACTAAGGGGGGGGGGGGGAGGGGGTGACAACTGCTTGCTAGGGGACCACCTACAGGGGGATGCCCACAGTACATGGGGATACTAACTACAGGGGAACTATCTAGACTGGGTATGTTATTTATAGGGGTATCTACCACAGGGACTACCTACAGGAGGATTAATTACATTTCAGATACATTTAACTGGGGGTACCAACTACTTGGGGGGGGGGGGTTGATACATAGGATAAAAGGGCCTACCTGCACAGAGGGGACCTACTATATCGGAGTACAGAGTTGGCCTAACTACTATATGGGAACAAAGAGGGGGCCTAACTACTATATGGGGGCATAAAGGTGCCTAACTACTAGATGTGGGCACAAAAGGGTCTAACTACTATATGTGGGCACAAAAGGGCCTAACTACTATATGTGGGCACAGTGGGACCTACTATATCAGAGTACAGAGTTGGCCTAACTACAATATGGGAGCGAAGAGGGGGCCTAACTACTATGTAGGGGCACAAAGGGGGCTAACTGCTGTATGTAGGCACAGAGAGAGTCTAACTACTATATGGTGGCAGAGAGGGGCCTAACTACTTTTTTTTTGTGGCCCATAGGGGCCCTAACACAATATTGGGAGACATACCTATTTACTATATGTGCTGGAACAAAGAACCTAAAATGTTTCTCTGGCAGATTCCAAAGAATAATGTCATGGCTCGGGCCTTTGTAAAAGAAAAGTGAGTGACTGCAACCAGAGACTATCCCCTTCGAGTCACTGGATATATGTCATTGTCATCATTTGCACAGTTTGCAGAGAATTTATAAAGTTTTTTTCCTTTCTAAAGTTCGCCTCGGGCAGCAAAATGGCTTGCTTCACCCCTGAGTCCCGTATAGACTTTCCATGTGTATAGTAACACTATGCCGGAGAAAACTAATGAACAGTCTCCTTACTGCTGAGTGAAGAGCCCTGCAATGCAGGGAGGGTTGTATAACAAGGATTTGTATGTCATTTTTAAAGGCAGCCCCCCCACCCCACACAAGGAGTCGCCCCAGGGTACGGGACCTACAGTGCTCACCCAGAAGCATCAAGTTGAGGCAGTGTTAATGTTACTAATATCCATAATACTGTGGACGTGGAGCTCCCGGGAGCCTTCCTCCATTGTAAGTATATGACTAATGCCTATGTGTACAAAATAAACGGACGTTAAACCAATGCAAATATTAGGATGGAAATAAAAGCACTTTGTGAGTGATGAGCGCTTTGTTGGAAAGATTCTATCAGAGATTTGGTCTTGGCTTCATCCCTTGGAGATAATTTGGAGAATACATTAGATGTGGTGTTGTCAGACAGTAACGATCAGGCTGGTTTCGCCTTTGATGTTATGGATGTTGTCCGAGGTGCCGTTCCTTTCCCTGACATTATTATATAGTGCACGCTTTCCGCCGTTGCAATGTTCCTGTTGAAAACTTAATGAGCTACACAGGCTTCTGCGGACCTCACAAATCTCTTCCATGGACATCGAAGGGACTTTCCAGATCAAGCAAGTTCATTAACAACATTGTCTATGAGAAATGGTCATGTTTGTCCATCAATAAGGACCTTTGTACCTGGGAATGGAATACAGTGCAGCACGCCTGGACTACATTTACAAGTGTCGTTACCATGTGGACAGCTTTCCAATAAGAAGTTTTAAAAAAAACTAATGGAAGAATGGGATGAGTTAACAGTCAGCATTAGCTTAAAAAACGTACAAATAAAATGTGCTATAATGTTACATAGAGGCAGAAAAACAGGGTCAAAACCAGAACGATAAAGGTGACCGGTCAGATTGTTCTGTTTAATTTTTTAAGAGATCTGTAATATTATTGGTTTAATTTTGTAATGATCAATTACCTCTAAATTTTACCTCTTCACCAAAAGCAAAAAAAAAAAATGGGGATTTTGCTATTGCTTTGGCTTTGTGGCCCAAGAGAACAGTAGATCCCAGAGCCACAGCTCTTTGACAATTCAGGTCATAAAGTTATTATGTAAAAATTGTAATTCTGTATCAGCTATTTGTTGGTGTATATAAATAGGCAGCTACTTAGGTTCAAGGTACTAACAAGCCCTGCAAAAAATGGGACAAATACATTTTATTGGATACAAAAACATATGAGGAACAATTATAGAGAAACTGTAAGCTGCTCAGAAGGAAAGAGATGGAGCCTCCTGTATTGGTAGTTTATGCTATGGATGGGTTCACAGCAATGTTGGAGATTCTTTGAGGAAATTCTGACACATATTCTGGACAAAGATACGCAGCATGGGGGCACACTGGGGAATTTAACTGTACTTTTTTTTTTTTTTTTTTTTTAATAACATTTCCTGCCCTTCGCAAAATTGAAATTCTGGCCGACCCCTTAACTGAGTTGTACCGCCAGCTTACTTTTGGCCAACAGAAAGAAGCCCCAATAGATATGATGAATTTGTAGTTTTTCTCATTAGCAGACTTTTATCTAACATACTGTATAGAACCCTGACTCCAACTTCAAGTCTCAGTCCACACTCCAACGTTTGGCCAAAGAATCCTCCATGGAAATTATACAGCTGCACTTTCTCCTGTAGCCTACTTTTGGTCAACATAAAGAAGCCTTCACAGATATGAAATATTGTAGCTATACCATTTCTGTTAGACCCCGTTTGGCCAGCACAAAGAAGCCTCCACAAAAATAAAGTAGCCAGACTTTTCCATCAGCCTACTGTTGGCCAGGACAAAGAAGCCTCCACACAGCCATGCGTTTTCCATCAGCCTACTTTTGGCCAGGACAAAGAAGCCTCCACACAGCCATGCGTTTTCCATCAGCCTACTTTTGGCCAGGACAAAGAAGCCTCCACACAGCCATGCGTTTTCCATCAGCCTACTTTTGGCCAGAACAAAGAAGCCTCCATGCAGCCATGTGTTTTTTATCAGCCTACTTTTGCCCAGGACAAAGAAGTTTCCATGCAGCCACGTGTTTTTTCATCAGCCTACTTTTGGCCAGAATAAAGAAGCTTCCATGAAGAAATATGTTTTTTTTTTTATCAGTCTCTTTTTGGCAAGGACAAAGAAGCCTCCACACAGCCATGCATTTTTCATCAGCCTACTTTTGGCCAGGACAAAGAAGCCTCCATGCAGTCAGGTGTTTTTTATCAGCCTACTTTTCGCCAGGACAAAGAAGCCTCCACACAGCCATGCATTTTTCATCAACAAACTACTTTTGGCCAGGACAAAGAAGCCTCCGTGCAGCCAGGTGTTTTTTATCAGCCTACTTTTGGCCAGGACAAAGAAGCCTCCGTGCAGCCAGGTGTTTTTTATCAGCCTACTTTTGGCCAGGACAAAGAAGCCTCCGTGCAGCCAGGTGTTTTTTATCAGCCTACTTTTGGCCAGGACAAAGAAGCCTCCGTGCAGCCAGGTGTTTTTTATCAGCCTACTTTTGGCCAGGACAAAGAAGCCTCCGTGCAGCCAGGTGTTTTTTATCAGCCTACTTTTGGCCAGGACAAAGAAGCCTCCACACAGCCATGTATTTTTCATCAGCCTACTTTTGACCAACACAGCGAACCTTCCACAGAAATCACATACCCTTAGTTCTTCAGCCTAAGAAGCCTCCACAGATATGACAAGGCCATACTTCTCTTTGCATCATTTTAGCAGAAGCCATTATAGATAATATGTGGCCATTATTGTTCCTTCAGCCCCTTTATGGCCAACACAATGAAGACCATACTCGTTCTATTATCTCACCGCTCACCAACATAAGGAAACCCCAACAGGCCATTCTTCTTTCACCAAGAATGATTATAGTTATCAGTATTATTAAGTCATAACTGTTTAAGACCGAATAAGAACCAGAAGTAGAGCGGTCCTCTCGGCAAGTGCTCTTCCATTAACTAGATGCATTTTCGAAGCATTGAGGACTTGTTCTCCCATACATTAAGAAGCTTTTCAGATCCACTTAAGCTGACATCGGCTCTTCACATCCCGTAGTCCTGTCACTAACCTTCAATAGACATAATGATCACCTAATGAAAGATGTCATTTGGGACTTAATGGAACAATGCAACAAATAATTTCTCATTAAATATTTTTAGTTGTGCCGATGGATAAGAAGTGGCTGCTTTAACCACAGGAATCAAAGTGCCTCCAACTTCTAGGTGCTAATTTCCCATCGCCTTGTAAAACATAACATTAGGATGTTAAAGTTGCACGTGGTGTTCCCCTCAAATACTACTTGTGAATTACGTTCCGTACCTGAAACCACTTAGAATCCATTAAGCCATTATCTCTGTTTATGTCAAATGAAGCTTTCACGTCAGGTAAGAAACCTATATTTTGAAAAGTGAGGGAATAGGGATAAAAGGAAGAACTATTTTCTTCTTAGCTAAAATCATGGGGTACTTAATACCTTTCTAAGAAAACCTAGTAATTTTTCTGGGTTAAGGCACAGGAAGAACTAATTACATAGGACGCTGTTTCAGCACTGAGCTCAAGTCTCGGCTATTAGATGGACAAAAATATATCGAAAGGGAATTGGCGGGTATAGCAAAGAATTATGCATGTGATGAGATGAAGGGACCTGGTCATGGAGGACAAGAAAACTTAGATGGGATCTTGAAATATCTAGACTTACATGAATCAAGTATTTACCTGTGCATATTGATGGAATACTGTATATATCAATCAATTCCACCACCTAGACCCTCCAACCTGTGGTCTTAACCCCATCACAACCTAGAATGTAACTGTACTTAATTGTCGAGAAGGGGGTCAGAGAGGGGTCACTCAGAACCATCGTCATCTCAGCTGTTTTTAGTAGCCGGGGTCTGCAGCAGTGAGCTGGCGCGATCTGATCGCCGTGTCCGCTAATTATCCATTTAGATGCAGCTGTCAAAGCTGACAGCTGCATTTAAATAACTATTTCCCCCCATCATTCCCCCCTTGCGATCTGTTCAACTTACCCAGTCCAGCCTCAGAGTCGGAATGACACTGATCCCGACTCGGTAATCTATAGATCTGGTCTGCAGCAGCCCAGAGTAATACAGCACTGATCTAATCGATCAGTGCTGTACTATGTATACTAAACTGATCTATATGTAGTTGATTTAGAAGTCCCCCAGGGGAACTTGTAATTACAGAGTAAAAAAAATAATAATAAAGCTTTTTCATTTATAAAAAAAATCCCCTCCCCTAATAAAAACCTATAAATAAATAAAATAAATAAATCCCCTCCCCTAATTAAAACCAAAAAAATAAATAACAAATAAATAAACCTATTTGGTATGGCCGCGTGCGTAATCACCCAAATTATCAAATAATCAAATTTATGATCTGACGGGGGAAACGGTGTAAGCACAAAAAAACTGCCAAAGTGCAAAATTGCTGCACATATAAGCAAGCAAGGTACCGATAGAAAGTAAAGATCATTGCGCAAAAAATGACACCTCACACAGCCCCATAGGCCAACAAATAAAAGCGTTATAAGCATGGGAACAGAGCAATTTTAAAGAACATTATGGGGGACATTTATCAAAGGTTTGCGCCTAATTTCTGTTGAATAATTGCATTTTTCACCCATTTTTGGTCTAAGTTTTATTTATGAACCAGTATTCGACAGGTGAATATTTTTAGATGCGACTTTTTTTTAATCTGCCTGTTTTAAGTATTTACCCAAAAGTTCGCATAATCTGGGATTAGCGCCCAATTTATCATTTGCAACTTTTTAAGAAGTCGCATAAACAGGCGCAAGCTTACGTCTGGTCAGAACCAGGTGAATAAAACTGCGCAATTTTTTCATAGTTGCTCCTTTTTATAGCAGTGCTACATGTTAATAAATCAGTCGCAAGATATTAGAGCAAAATACACACCAATCCCCATTATAATAGTTGCACTTATTAGACTCCTTAGTAAATGTCCCTCTTTGTTTTTAAAAAAGGTTTTAATTTTTTTAAAGCCATCAAACAAAATAAAAAATATACAAGTTTCATATCACTGTAATCATACCGATGAGAGGAACATAGATAACATGTCAGTATTACGATAGGGTGAACAGTGAACACCCCCCAAAAAAAAAAAAATTAAGTGTTTTATTTTTTTAATTTTATGGAATTTTTTATGGAAAAATTAAGTCTGTCAAGTACAATTACAATTAGTGGCACAAAAATAAGGGCTCATGTGGGTCTGTAGGTAAAAAAAAAAAAAAAAAAAAAAACACGAGGGGGAGAAAAGTAAAGCGCAAATGCGAAAATTAGCCTGGTCCTGAATAGGTTAAAAGCTTACTTTAGTGTCGAATAGTCTTCCAAACTTACTAAACTTTGTGGTATTTATCTGCTTTCCAGACTGGAAAGAATACCACTTACTGCAGGACATACAGCAGTTGATAAGTACTGGTAGACTTGAGATTTTTTTCAATTAAAGGGGAAGTCCGGGCCAAATAATTTTAAGATATGTTATTGCCCCCAAAAAAGTTATGAAAATTACTAATAGAAACTTATCATAGGAAATGCACCTATAGTGCATTTTCTCTGCACTTACTACAGCATGGGCTGTTCAGGTCTCTGTAAAGTTGGTGATGTCACGTCACATAAACTGCCGGCTCCTGCTGCAGCGGTGGGACAGACTAAAGCAGTAACATATCTTAAAATTATTTGGCCCGGACTTCCCCTTTTTATGGCACCAGTTGACTTGATTTTTTTTTTTTATTTTATTTTAACTACCCCTTTAAGGCCAGAATGTGCTTATATAAAATTTTTGGCATGCTAATTTTTCAATGTTTCTGAGTTATGGTTTCCAAACCTAAGCATAAATGTAGACTACAGTTAGGTGACTTACTATAGATATGAGAGCACACCTCTTTACGGTAAATGTCTCCTTGTGTGCATCCTTGATGACCTCATAGGTGTTCTGTGAGCCCTACACCTATGTACAGAACAGGACTTCAGATCTTTGTGTGTATCATAGATGTCCAGATGATGTGTGAAACCTACAACTAGGACCTGGGATCTTTGCGTGCCTCATCAAGGACCTTAAAGATACAGTATATAGATGATCTGTAACCCCCACAACTGTGCACAGCATAGGACTAGGGAGTAGTGTTGAGCTGTTTTGCCAAACTGTTCAGCTTCGGCAACATTCTCCGAACCCGAACTCTCACCATTTGACTCCCGATGGCTGGAGAAGTTGGAGTCCATGTTTTCCTGGCAGCCCTAGGGCAGCATCCAACTTCCTCAGTCGCCAGTAGTCAAATGGTGAGTGTTTGGAGAACGTTGCCGAGCCTGAACATTCTGGCTAGTGATGAGCAAATAGTGAAATATTCGACTATTCGATCGAATATTCGATCCTATTAAAGTCTATCGGAACAAGTATTCGATTATTGAAAAACATCTATTTGACCACTTGAAGGTAAAAACCGGAAGCTGGGGGATTTGAACGCTTATCGAATATTTTTCGAATATTCGGCGAACTATTCCATAATATTTGATAGATCGAATACCTTACTATTCGATCGAATATCTATTCGATCAAACAGTATTTGCTCATCACTAATTCTGGCAAATCAGCTCAACTCTACTAGATAGTGTGCACCATTGGTGACCTCATAAATGTCCAGATGATCACAAAATTGGGAATCTGTATGTCTCCTCAATTACCTCAGTTGACCTCATACATATTCAGACGATCTCTGAACCATACAACCAGGTGAGCCTCCATCCATACTTCCTTATTTTATTTCATAAAAATTATAAGTAATTAAATGAATCCTGGTGGTAAGTGGCAGTTCCAAATGGGAATGTCATCTACTAGATGTTTGGTGGTGCAATGGTTGGGTATAACAAGGCCCCTTTGGCCCTCTGGAGAGCCAATCTGACCCTGGCTATGTATGTGAAGACTTAAAGTGTTAGTAAATTTCCATATGTACTAAGCCATGCACTCCTCTATCTATATGAGTGACTCCTTGAATACTACAACCCTATCGGGAGGTTATTAAGCTATAGATCAATAAATACTGACGTAACCAGTAATGACAGCTAAGTACTGATAGTTACTATAGAAGGGAAGCTGAATTCCATTTTCTCTACCTTTAGAAATAGCGTAAGCCTCAGACTATACGCTAGATATATGCTAGGTTGTGATTCGCCCACACACCTCTATATGTACGGCCTTCCATCAGCTTTTGTGGCTGTTTCGGGAGCTGTTACTCTTCCGATTCGGCTCCTGGGATCACACCGGCTTTGTTCTAGGCTGTTACCTTTTACAATTCTCAATGAACTGAGTTTACAGCCCTACTAAAACACACCAAGAAACCATCAAATTGCTAATCTGTTATTCCAGCTCTGACTGACCATCCATATTCCTGAGAGTTTAACTCACTCATCACCAAATGCCCAATTATTATGTTTCTTCCTTAAAATTTATTATATCCACTCGGCTATGTTTCCTTATATACGTTGGGATTGCCTCTGGGACGGGTGAGAGAGTCGATTACTCTAGGAACCAACTGTGGGGGAAAAATACAGAGATAAATCTGATTGGTTGTATTAGCCAGTGCAGAACAACTAGGGAGAATTTTGATCTATAGTTTACCTGTAACTCTATTACTAATCTCATGTGACAATATTTCCAGAATTATTTTTAAACATGTCAGGTCAGGAATAGGTGTAAACATAATTTTTTCTTTTTTTTTCTTTAATTTTCCCTGGGGGCAGCCTTTTTGAAGACACCTTCATGCTTACAACTTTGTTTATGACTCTGCTGACCCCTCCCTCTAATGATAGGATGTTCCTGCTGACCCCTCCCTCTGATAAGATTACTCTGCTGACCTTTCCCTCTAATGAGATGACACTAACGACCTCTCCCTCTAATCAAAATGAAAACTCTGCTGACCCCGTCCTCTGATCATAATGGAATTACTCTGCTGACCCCGCCCTCTGATCATAATGGAATTACTCTGCTGACCCCGCCCTCTGATCATAATGGAATTACTCTGCTGACCCCGCCCTCTAATCATAATGAGATAACTCTGCTTACCTCGCCCTATAATGATAATGAGATGACCCTGCTGACCCCGCCCTCTAATGATAATGAGATGACTCTGCTGACCCCGCCCTCTAATGATAATGAGATGACTCTGCTGACCCCTCCCTCTAATGATAATGAGAAGACTCTGCTGACCCCGCCCTCTAATGATAATGAGATGACTCTGCTGATCCCTCCCTCTAATTATAATGAGATCACTTTGCTGACCCCTCCCTCCAATGATAATGAGATGACTCTGCTGATCCCTCCCTCTAATTATAATGAGATCACTATGCTGACCCCTCCCTCCAATGATAATGAGATTACTTTGCTGACCCCTCCCACTAATGATAATGAGATTACTTTGCTGACCCCTCCCACTAATGATAATGAGATTATTTTGCTGACTCCTCCCTCTAATGATAATGAGAATACTTTGCTGACCCTGCCCTTTAATGATATGACCCTGCTGACCCGCCCTCAAATTATAATGAGATGACCCTGCTGTTTCCACCCTATAATAATAATGAGATGACTCTGTTGACCCCGCCCTATAATAACAATGAGATGACTCTGCTGATTCCCCCTATAATAATAATGAGATGACTCTGCCCTATAATAATAATAATAATGAGATGTTTCTGCTGACCTCCCACTCTAATCATAATGAGATGACTCTGTTGACCCCTCCCCCTAATGATAATGAGATGACTCTGCTGATCCCTCCCTCTAATTATAATGAGATGACCCTGCTGACCCCGCCCTCTAATCATAATGAGATAACTCTGCTGATCCCTCCCTTTAATGACAATGAGATGACTCTGCTGACCTCTCCCTCTAATAAGAAGATTACTCTGCTGATCCCTCCCTCTAATGATAATGAGATGACTCTGCTGATTCCCCCTATAATAATAATGAGATGACCCTGCTGACCCCTCCCTCTAATGATAATGAGATGACTCTGCTGATTCCCCCTATAATAATAATGAGATGACTCTGCTGACCTCTCCCTCTAATAATAAGATGACTCTGCTGACCCCTCCCTTTAATAAGATGACTCTGATGACTCTATCCCAGTCTACACAGTAAAACTAAAAAGCAAGCAGAAGAAAAGAGAATTGTGTGCCTATTGTGTACACTTCAGTGGCTGGTATAAAATGGATATTTCAGGATCTTTTTTTACCAAAATTACCAAGATAAACACTATACTCCATAAAATGGACCTTCTGCCTGCACAGACGTATGTCGAAAAACTAAATCTATACCCCTGGATCTCTAAACAATGCAATGATAATGAAAGCACACCCAATTGTGCATCAATGTAGGATGCCACATGTGTAGTCAAGCTCTGCCTATGTGATCCCAGGTAGCACTAACACATATGGATGTATTGTATGAGACAATCCTGAATTGAAATGCGTTCACAAAGAGCCTGAAATTACGGTTTAAAGCAGGATCTGAGCAATAATGGGTAATCATGCACTTCTGCCGCTTAGTAAAGATGGCTCAGATTCCACTTTATTGTAACTCCCAAGCTTTCTCTGTAATTCAACCTGATGTTCCATTTAAATCCACAATTGTTTGTAAAGGTCGACTGATCAATGGATATTCGGGCAGATTTTCTCCTCTATTCAGCAGTGCACTTACAAATGATTTCTCTTCATAAAATATACAGGACTTGTCTTACAGCGTCTGTCTAAGGAGAGTGACCGATCGATGTGCGGCTGCAGGAGAGGTCAAAATATTAGATGGGGAGGTGTTATCACAAACTGCCTAAGAAATGAAGATAACCTATTAATGGTTTCCCCACGGAATTCAGACATAATTGTAGTCGTATTCACGATCCTTTGATCACTAGGAGAAATGCATGCTTGGGTATATCTGTCATATCATGAACCTTTTTTTCCTGTTATTCCTCCTAGACTTTTTTTTTTTTTACCAAATTGACAATTGGATATGAAGGGGCGGAGGGAGGAAGAGAGCAATAATAATGGCACTTGAACAGCTCTGTTCCGTCTCCATGACACTTGCACATTCCAAATAAAGTTGATTTTAAAAGATTCCCTAGGAGCAAGTAGTCCGCCATTGGTATATCTGCTATCATCAGAGACTGTTGCATAAATCATAAATATAAGACAAAATTCCTATGAGTAATTTTGCCTGCAGCCCATGAAAAAACAGAAATAGTATGTATTGTAATAATAAAACATAACGCCAAAACTCAACTTTGCTACATTTGTGTTTTGCCCTCCTCACCAGCAAGACCAGATAGGGTTTATTGCATGTAAGCTGTATATAAGTTCTGTCAGGTGCCAACTGTCACACTCGGCTCCCGCACTGCCGAAGCGAGCGGCCGGCCTCCTGCAAGCGCCGACTGCATCCTTGGCAACCCTAGCGGTTGCTAGGATTGCATCTGCAAAGCATCTTTCTGCTGTGGCTGCGACCAGGGCTTCACGGCCCCCGGCCCAATGACTCAGGCGTTCTGTGTATTGGCCTGCTGACTAGTGGCTGGCACCACCAGTCAGCTTCATAGTGTGTGTTGGGGGCTGGAGTCTCTGCCCAAATCCCTCCCTGGTGCTAGGACTCCAGCCTCCATTTAACTACATATCCCATTATGCTTCCGTACCTGCGACAGAGCCTCTTTAAGTGTGACTAAGCTAGCTGTGTATCCTGATTTTTATTCCCTGGTTTTCCTGATTTTGACTTGACTTCCTGACTAATTCCTTGACTCCTGATTTTGTACTGCATTGATCAATAGTTCCTGGACTAGGTTGTTGACCCTGAGATATTGTGTTTGTTTTGTCCTGTCTTTGTCTTGTTTACCACTTATATTAGTACAGTGATCAGTCTTCTGAGTGGGGCCAGACTGCTAAAGTCCTCCCTCTGAGATCTGTAGAACATGTACAATTTTAATTCTCACCTTATCATGGTACACTGTCTCTACCTAAATCTTGCTGGAATCTCTGTAGAATCTTCTGCTGGGGGTTAACTCAGGAAACCCTAACCTAATCTTAGTAAGAATGAACCTTCTTGGCAAATTCAGTCTTCTGGTTGGGGACGGACTGCTAAGGAGCCGATCACTCCAAAAGGAAGGCACAGTGGAAAAGGTGCCAGTGTCAGGGCTTGACTTGTCCTGTGTTCCTGGGTCCCAGCCTGACAAGCTCTATGGAATCAAAGAAATAATCATCATATAATGGTTCACCCAGTGGACCTAATGTTTACCCACTTTACCTAATGGTGCACAGAAATCACAGGACTCCCATAGAAAAACATAGGGAAAGTTCTCGCTCTGAGATCTGTTGAATACTGTCTCTACCTAAATCTTGCTGGAATCTCTGTCAAATCTTCTGCCGGGGGTTGACTCAGGAAACCCAAACCTAAGCTTTGTAAGAATGAACCTTCTTGAACCTTCTTGGCACGTAGAAAGAATACAGATAAAGAAAGGTGCATGAAATCACAAACACAAGTACAATTTTGCGTACTTGCCTAATGGTTAGGAATGGAGCCATATGCCAGGCCTGGCTGGGGTAACAATGTACGAAAGCTCCCCCTTGTATAACAGAATTGTGGGTTTAACAAAAGGTTGTGAAACAATTACTAGTGAGTACACATATTAAAACTGTAATCCACAGATGATGATCACAAGCTCCTATACTGAAAGTGACAAGTAGGACACACACAATAACTAACTGCAGAGTATACACATTTTACAATGGCTGCAGCAAGTCAAAAAGGCTGTGTCTCCACATTGAGGTCCCTGCATGCATTTGAATCCACACCCTCTTGCATTCTGCAACAGACACATAAGTCTTGGCAACATTGCGCACCTGGCTGTTATTTTGAGTACCAAATAATAGACGATGTTTAACATATGTTGGTACATTATTTAAAGCGACTCATGTAGCCGCCCCCAAATCGTTGGTACTCTGTTGTATAAGTCCCTACTTCCCGCCTCCATCTTCCCGCCTCCCGCCGCCTCTCTTCCCGCCTCCATCCAGCCCAGGGGTGTGCTGAAAGTGAAGGGAGGTGGAGAGAGATGGTGCAGACCTAGGGCCCAGATGCTTTGGGCCACGCCAGATTGACTCCCCACCTCAGCAATAAAAGTAGCAGGAGAAAGGCCGTTTGGGGCAGACAGCTATATGCCGGTACACATGATGGCCACTTTCAACACCCTTGGGGTCTGGCTATTTTTAAAGTTTCATTCAATTTGGAAAAGACAATAAAAGGATAGCCAAAATAAAATCTGTGTGAACAACTTAAAATAACAGCTGTCAGCTGTTGCTTGCTAAATAACGTCCACCAATAAATGTCCTGAACATTCATTTGATGGCCACTGCAAACAACAGCTGTTACCCTATCCAACTGTTATTTCCATAGACTTCAATGGGAATCATTGAAAACTGATAATTTCTCCTCAAGGTTTGCGAATAAATTTATTCACATCTGCCCGTTTTACGCCGAAAAATAGAACTTTTTACGTTGCAAAATCCCCCTATAGATCTCCAAAATCTGTTTCCTTTATACAGCGATAGAGTAACATAATAAAATCCTGTCTGTATTCAGTCACTACCACATAATCCCAGGACGTAGCTACCATAGAGGCAGGATAGGCAGCTGCTATGGGGCCCGTGGGGGAGGGGAGCCAAGGGGATGCAAAGGGAAGATATGTCCTTCTACATAACCCCTTCTGTACTGCTGTGTGTAAGTGACCCAGTGTTCACTTACAAGTTGCAAAATAAAAAAAGAGTTAATATGCAGAGGACAAGTAGATCTCTGCTTCACTGCTCTGATAACCCCTGACTCCTGTTCTCTGGCTGCTGCAATCAAGTAGGAAAATCTGCCAGAGGTCAGGGTTTATCAGTGCAGGAGTAGTGAAGCAGAGATCTTCTTGTCTTCCTTTTTAATTCTTTTTTTTTTGTGTTGCAGCATGTAAGAGAACATTGGGTCACTTAAACACTGCAGCACATTAGTTGTTAAGTAGAAGGTAGTGTGCTCCTGCACCTATGTATTTAACCAGAAGAGCTCCTAATAGGCCCTTATAGTTAAATACAGTGGACTGACAGAGCAAGCAGCCATTGGCTCTCTGCTCTGCCAGTCACTTTTGTAGCTGCAGGCAGATTGTGCCTCTGGCCACAAGAGATTTTAGTTTTTGGCCACATTACTGAGTATATATATATATATATATATATATATATATATATATATATATATATATATATAGTACTTTGTGTTATACGTAGGGGAGGGGGACCCCATACAGTATTTTGCAATGGGGCCCCATGAATCCTAGCTACGCCCCTGCATAATCCCTTGTGCTAGAAGCCCCCTTTAGAAAACATGGGGCCCCGGTGGCTATCCTGCTAAACAGCATTGGCTAAGCCTATGTTATACCTCTGACAGTAACAAGTAGAATAGAAACTGAAAACCATTGAACCCTGACATGAAACACTTAAAATGCCGCCCATCATTCACAGTATGATCACTCTCACTCGCTGCGTAAAGTGCAAGAAAAAAAAACTAAATAGACAACACTAAATAAAGATATTCATTACCAATAAAGTCATTCCCGAGGGTGTGCTGGCTCACAGCGAATGGCGCTGTTTGTCATGGCCGTGCAATAAGCCGGCAGTCACATCCAGAGACGTCTCAGATCGAGTGTAAACTTCTGGAAAGATCCATTTCTCAGCTGGAGCCGTTTCCTATTAGTTGTCACTGGGGAGGGGGGTCGGATTCATCTTATAAATTATCAAAAACCCGGGGAGTTCAATAAAAAATGGCCGTGTTAATTATAAGCAAACAATTAGTTGATATCAATTCCTGGCGGGAGGGAGAAGTTCATCAAATTAGAAATAAGATTCTCTGTGTCTTATTAAGGGAAAAGCCATATGAGATTAATGCATCAGCAATTCTAATAGAAACAGTATATATATATATATATATATATATATATATATATATATATATATATATATATATATATATATATATATATTCCTATAGCAGAAACATATTCTGTAGCATTGTACAAAGATAGACCTTATCCTCTGGGGCTCACAATACCATTTTCCTATCCTAAACACTTAAAGCGCACATGTCATTTCAGGTGATCTTTCAGTACTAACTGTTATATGTTTGTACATGAGGAGTGTTATTTATCACCAGTTTTCTCCTTTGCAGGCTCATCAGTTGTCTCTGAAACAGTAGGTTTAGTCTATTTGCTATAATGTCTCCCATACACGGCACATAGAGAAGAGAATATCCTGTTTCCATACACATGACAGGAGCAGCAGCATGAAGGACATTATAGAGCAGTACTGAGCAATGTAAAGATGCTGAGACAAGGCACAGCTAGCCCGCACCACACTTCAATAAAGTCCAAATGCATGGGATCAGCGGATATGAAACAGAAAAGCCCCTCCGTGAATACAAAGCAGCTGATCGGGGTTGCAGAGACTGGAGACTAGCAGCAGCAGCATGAAGGACATTATAGAGTAGTACTGAGCAGTGTAAGCTGTGTATCAAGACTTAAAGCGAATGTACAATCAGGTACATTGTTTTTTCTTTTTTCTGGTGTGGGGAGCCGGTGGAGTCGGAGCACTGGAGGCAGGCCCACCGCCCCCCAGTGTGACCAAATGCCCTCTGTAACGTGGCTCTATTTATTCTAACAGAGCAGCATCACAGAGGGGAGGGGGTTTGGTCATCGGGGGGGTGGGGTGCTCTGAGCCTGTGCTCTTGAAATGACCGATGCCGAGCATGGGAACCAGGCAGCGTTTCAAAAAAGGGACCACGCCACTGGGATCCCTGTGCCAGCGCCAAGCGGCTGAGGTACTCAGGTAGCCTCTCTGCAACTGTCTCTGCCTCTCCATAGACTTCTATGACCAGCTGTAACCAGATCACTCAGATAAGATCTGAGCTGTTTTCAAAATTAAAAATTTACTGAGGGTGGGGGGCAAAAGAAGACTACTAAAAGTAAAAAAGGGCATGTTGTTCTGATAAGATATTTTATAAAGTTTCCTATATTTGCTTGAATTAAATATTTATGTGAAGTTGAATGAAATAACAGTGTCTATTTAAGCTAGCCAAACACACTGAATTAAGGTCACCAAAACTGTTAAAGGAGACCTGTTACCCCGGCTGCCGGGGTGAAGCCCACCCGACCCATGTAATCCATGGTGGAGATCCACCATCTTGGTAGACAGTCTGTATTCTTGCCAGGCTGATGGTGGGGAAAGCTAAGGCTTCTGTAGCTCTGTTACCTGAGGTCCCATATACCCATGAAGACATGGTAGTCATTCACACAATAAAGGGGCACTCTGGAGAAGAAGAAAAAATGTTTTAAATCAACTGGTGTCAGAAAGTTCTGCAGATTTGTAAATTACTTCTATTTAAAAAAAAAAAAAATCAATACCTTCCAGTACTTACCAGTTGCTGTATGTCCTGCAGGAAGTGATGTATTATTTCCAGTCTCTGCTGCCACCTCTGTCCATGTCAGGAACTGTCCATGTTCTATGGGGATTTGTTACTACTCTGGACAGTTCCTGACATGGACAGTGGTGGCAGCAGAGAGCACTGTGTCAGACTGGAAAGAATACAACACTTCATGCAGGACATACAGCAGCTGATAAGTACTGGAATACTGGAGATTTTTTATAACTGTATATACAACCTTAAAAGAAGAAAATAAGAAGTAAAAACAACATAGGTAATGTGGCGTCTGTGTTGTGAGACATCCCGCGGAGCGATGTTCTGTGATGTACACACTTGCAGACATCATTTAGGGCTGAGCGCACCACCGGATTACATCTTCAGAGACCTACTAGTCAGCCAGAAGCATCCAGCTCTCTCCTAGTAGTGTGTAAGGAAAAGCTGGCAGTCAGGCGCTGTCATGTATTAATAAAATTACCGTAAATATTTTATACACACAAGAAGCCAGAGGATACAGTGATCTGGCTGCACATGTCAGCGGGTGCTGCTGTCTGCAATGAGCCTGCTGCCAGATGTTGCCCAATCTCTGTAATATGTCAGCAAAGGGGCAGCGTGATCAGACAGCAGCGAGCTAGAGTATACGGCGAGCGCGTCTGTGAGCTCAATGAGTCACAGCTCAGCGGTTACATATAAGGTGATTGATAGGACAAACACACACAAATAAAACTGTGATCATTGTGAGAATACTAAATACTGCAACATACAGGAAGCACAGTGCCAAACATCTGCCATGTGATATACAAGTGTACTGTACGTATAGATTTAACTAGTGCAAATATTGACAGATTGTAAATACATTACATTACTTATCCTGTATTATACTCCAGAGCTGCACTCACTATTCTGCTAGTGAGGTCACTGTGTACATACATTACATTACTGATCCTGTACTGATCCTGAGTTACATCCTGTATTATATAGTCCAGAGCTGAACTTACTATTCTGCTGGTGGGGTCACTGTGTACATACATTACATTACTGATCCTGTACTGATCCTGAGTTACATCCTGTATAATATACTCCAGAGCTGAACTTACTATTCTGCTGGTGGGGTCACTGTGTACATACATTACATTACTGATCCTGTACTGATCCTGAGTTACATCCTGTATAATATACTCCAGAGCTGAACTTACTATTCTGCTGCTGGTGAGGTCACTGTGTACATACATTACATTACTGATCCTGGGTTACATCCTGTATTATACCTCAGAACTGCACTCACTATTCTGCTGGAGGGGTCACTGTGTACATTACATTACTGATCCTGAGTTACATCCTGTAATTCTTTTTATTAGAAAAATATAAAACTTAACAAGTATAACTACATAAACATAAACGCGGCTACATCAGCCAGAACAAAAACAAATACAAAGCTTTCTGCTTATAACAAAAACAACAAATTAATAAATTCTTAAATAATGTCTTTACGGAAAGGAAATCATCCCTCACACCTGCCTCACCGGCCAGTCCAGCTTCATTATAAGATACTACCAAAATCCCCCAAACTTACAACTATTACTAACCCCACCACCGCTACTACCTACCCCACCACCGCTACTACCTACCCCACCACCGCTACTACCTACCCCACACTCACACCACACAGAAATTATATAGTAAAGCCACTTAGACCAAAGGCCAAAAAGCTATAACATGGTTTGAGCCATGCTTGACTCTAACTTAATACAGTCCCTGCTTGGACATAACTGAACAAAATAAGAAACCAAAACTACACAAAGCTTTTTTTTTTTTTTTTTTCCCTTCAACACACACAGCACCCCCCACTCACACACACCCCAGCACAATTCACCAACCAAACCTCCCATCCCCGTACACATAACTCCCACCTAACCCCCCCCCCCCCACACACACACACACACACACACACACACACTAGACAACTTTAACAGTTAAGAAACTATCCTCAACTAAAACTATCCTAACAAAACCAAGTTAGTACAAATAGTAAAAAAAATGGACACATCAAATACTAACTTAAGAATACCAGGTCCAGCTGCCTTATATACATAAAGATAAAATATAATAATAATAATAATAATAATAATAATAATAATAAAGTATACTAATAAACAATAATGCAAATAATAATAAAATTATAGCAATCAAATTACATAAACCTATCTAATATTCTAACTACAAACCCCATTTCCCATACCCCAAATCTGGACATGAGTCTGGGTCCATAAGTTCAGTTCTTGTCCCTCAGTGACTCATGCCAGAACCCCATCCAAGGAAAAGCATACGATGTAAACCCCCCCATTGTCCCTCCCAACCTATCCTATACCCCATACCATATACAATAACTATAATCGTCCATAGGACTTATCCAGCCCTCAACTTACCAAACTACCTAAAACACCAACACCACAACACATAACAAGGCTCAAGTTCGGTAGCCTGTAAGCCCTTTACTGTTTATAACTGAATAGAAAATTAAAACAAAAACCTAAAGTGTCATGCACAGCCCCCCACCGGGATCGGAGGATGGCAGACCGGGTACCATAATAATTTATAACCTATCCCTGACTATTCTCCCTACCCTCTCCCTACTACTATCCCTAAATATTAATCTAACCCTCACACTATCCCTACCTCTGTCCCTATCTACTCTGTCCCTAACCAGAATTATGGTCCCTCACCCAGTGGGCTCAGTACCTAGGGCACAGCGAAGGAAAAACCTCTCCACAGGAGAGAAGCCCTACTTGTACCCAGCCTGCCATACTCCAAAGACCTGATCTTCCCAAGGTCACCAGTGATGTTCCTACAGACCTCCACCTCGGAGAGGACTCTACGCTGTGTAGATACTAGACACCGTGCGTTCCACGTGTGGTACCTAACTGCTATGCTGACTAAGAATAACGTGCAGCGATCTCGGCCACCCAGGTTCCTGAATACTCCATAAGCCCACTCCGGATAGGTGAGACTGACTAACTGACTCCAACCTATGGAGGCGCCCACCCTGGTGTAAACCCCTATATTGAAGGGACAATGAAGCAGGAAATGATCCATGCTTTCCAGCGTATTTCCACACTTCTCTCGGGGACACCCCCGATCATCGGAGCTCCTGCACTTCAAATTGTCCCTCACATATAGCTTCCCCTGGAAGCAGCGCCAGGCCAAGTCCCAAAACTTCTGGGGGATCCTCTTTGAATTCAAAAGATTTAACCCAACCCTCAGATCCCGACCTGGGCAATCCCTGAGCGCCAGAGGCTTCTGGAAATGGGTCAACAGAACCCTTTGGTCAAGGAATTTCCTCGACTGAGTCCTGATCTCCCACATTCCCAGACCCCACCGACGTATCATCTTCAGAGTCGGGGTAGAGTAAGCCGGAAGATATCCATGGGGTGTACGAAGGTCCTTCACTCGCCCTCCTGTCTCCCATTCCTGGAAGAAAGGCCGAAACCATTCCCTACAGGAGAGTACCCACGGAGGAGCCCTCTCTTTCCAGAGGTTTGCGATGTTAGCTTTCAAGAAGGTGTTAACTAAGAACACCACAGGGTTCACCATAGACAAACCCCCAAGTCTCCTCGTGCGGTACGTAACCTCTCTCTTGACCAGGTTCAGCCTATTCCCCCATAACAGCTGGAAGAACAGGCTGTAGATCCTAGTATAGGAAGCCTCTGGCAAGATACATACACTGCCCAGGTAGATAAACAAAGGGAGCAGGTACGATTTGATCAGGTGTACCCTTTCCCTTAAGGTTAAAGACCAACCTTTCCACTGGTCCACCTTCCGAGTGGCATCCTGGAGCCTACCATCCCAGTTTTTAGTGGGGTAATCATCCTGGCCAAATGTGATGCCCAATACTTTTGCTGACTCTTGGGGCTCTGGAAGGGTGTCCGGGAGATCAAACCTGGGATCTCCCCCTCCCAGCCAGAGACTCTCACACTTATCCTGGTTGATCTTGGACCCGGACGCCTCCGAGTAGCGCTCCACTTCAGACATCACCACATCTGCCTCCCCTCTCGAGGATACAAAAACAGTGACATCATCAGCGTACGCTACCACTCTCAGGGTGGCTTCTGATTCCTCCAGGCTCATCCCGACCCCTGCCAATGGTCCACAACCAACCCTCCTAAGGAAAGGGTCGATCGCGAACACATACAACAGTGGGCTCAAAGGACAGCCCTGGCGAACCCCAGACCCAACCTCAAAAGAGCGGCCAGACCAACCATTCACCAGCGGGAAACTCTCTGCCCCTGCATACAAGATCTTAAGCCAATTGACAAAAGTATCTGGTAGGCCATATCTCCGAAGGACAGACCAGAGGTACTCATGGTTCACCCGATCAAATGCTTTGGCCTGATCCAGAGACAGCAAGTACCCCTTCCAAAGACCCGCACTACTCCGCTCCACTGCCTCCCTGACACTAAGGACAGCACTTAAGGTGCTTCGGCCTGGAACAGAGCAGTGCTGAGCCCCCGAAAGGAGCCGGGGTGCAAACTTCACCAACCGATTAAACAGTATCTTGGCCAGAATCTTCCTGTCCGCATTGAGAAGAGCTATGGGCCTCCAATTCTCAATATGGCTCGAATCTTTACCCTTTGACAAAAGAATCAGGGCTGACCTCCTCATTGACCTCGGCAGAGTGCCCGAGGAAAGACACTCATTGAAGACTTCGGTCAAGAGGGGAACCAAGAGGTCCCTGAAGGTCTTATACCACTCAGATGTTAAGCCATCTGGACCTGGCGACTTCTTCAAGGCAAGCCCTTCAATCGCCAGTCTAACTTCCTCTTCCCTGATCTCTTCTGCCAAAACATCAAGAGAGGGGTCTACCCCTGGCTCAGGAATGGTTTCAGCCAGGAAACCCGACATCACATCCCGATCTAGATCCTTCCTCCTCAAGAGGTGTGAGTAAAAGGATCTGACGACCTCCAGGATCCCTGATCTGGACCGGTTCAGAGATCCCGTACTATCAACCAGTCCAGTCACGATCTTACTATTCACTGACATCTTACAGTTTCTGTAGGGGTCGGGCGAGCGGTACCTCCCGAAATCCCTCTCAAAAACTAAAGATGTGTGCCTATCATACTGACACCTCATGAGCAAGGCTTTCACTCTGGAGATCTCCTCTCTACTACCTCCAGTCGAGACGAGATGCTCGAGTTTCCTCCTCAGGCCCTGATACACACGATACCTATTCAGGGACCTGAGGCTTGAGAGCTGGCGGAAGAACCTCGCAACCCACTTCTTGAATATCTCCCACCACTCTGACTTACTACTACATAGGCCCAGTAGAGGTACCTGACTCTGAAGAAAATCCTCAAAGGATTGTCTTACCTCTGCTTCTTCCAGGAGGGACGAATTCAGCCTCCAGTAGCCTCTACCCATCCGGGGGGTCTCTGAAACATTCAGAGAAAACAAAATTAGACAGTGGTCGGAGAACTCCACCTCAACCACGGACACTGCGGAAGAGACGGCTTCCTCCTTTAAATAAAACCTGTCTAATCTAGACCTGCAGCTACCTCGATAATAGGTGAAACCCGCGTGGCCCGAGGGTGTCCGGATGTGGGCATCCTCTAGGCGAGCCTCCCTAACTATACTAATCAGGGCCATGCTATCATAAGCCAGCTTGTCTTTGGCGCCTCTCCTGTCCTGAGACCTCGTGATAGTGTTGAAGTCTCCACCAAAGATCACTTGCCGACTCGTAAAAAGAAAAGGCTTAATCCTCATAAAAAGGCTTTTACGGTCCCACTTAGTCTGTGGGGCATAGATGTTAATGAGCCTGAGCTCTTGCCCCTTCATGAGGACATCCAAGATCAGGCACCTCCCCATTTCCAACTCAATAACCCGTCTGCATTCTACAGGAGCGGTAAAAAGGACCGCCACCCCACTATACGGCTCAGCCGCAAGAGACCAGTGTGAAGGCCCATGCCTCCACTCTCGCTTGGCTTTTACTAGCAAGGCTTGATTTGTCAACCTGGTCTCCTGCAAAAACAAAATGTCGGCGTTAATACGACCGAGAAAATCAAAGGCTGCAAATCTAGCCGTATCCGACTTAATGCTGGCACAGTTAATGGATGCCAGAGTCAATGGGGTGAGTGCCGCCATCATGGGTGATTGAGTTGGACAGCCTTGTCTCTTTATTTTCTACCCTTTTTTTTCCCCCTTCCCCATCAGAAGAAGATCCTTTTGTCTTCTCTTTAACCCGCTTTAAAGATGCAGACATATCCATACCCAGATCCTCATCTCCTGACCCAGGGGCCACCTGGCCTCCCAAGGAAACTGCCTCAGAAGGAACAGGCTCGGCACCTCCTGGAGACCTCACCGTCTCCAAAATCAGTCCCTCAGCCTCGGCTTTGCCGAGGGCCTGATACCTATTGGACAGAACGATCAGAGGGGGGTCAGTCAGGCTTTCCTTTGGCACTTGGCCCGCAACACCGGAGGACAAAGAAGAAGACGCCCAAGGCCCCTTCTGGCCTTGCCTCCTACTGTCGCACTTACGTTTTTCATTTTGCCCTTTCCCACCGTCCTCATCCAAACTTTCATATTGGGAGGAACTGGAGGAAAGGGCTCTCTTTGCCTCCTCTTTACGAAGTCTCCTTATCTCTTCATCTAACTCAGTATCCCCCAGAGCCTCAGCTGTTCCCTCCAAGCTGGCATCTGGAGCAGGACCACTGACTACTCCTGGCATCAGGGAACTTCCCAGGTCCCTGCTCCTTCTGCGCTTCTCCTCTCGCCTGAGCTTAGAGGGGGTCTTGTTTTTTACCTTCTTCACTGGCACTAGTGCCCTTTCTCCTCTGCTGGTCCCCTCCCCAGGTGAGGCAACCACAAGGCTCTCCCCATCTTGGGCGGCCGCAGCATTGGAGAATGAGCGTGGACACCTGCTAAATGGGTGACCAAGGTCACCACACAGGTGACAGCGAATCCGGCCACAGGCGGCAGCCAGATGACCCTCCGCACCGCACAATGCACAAATCAGCTTAGTGCAGTTTGCACTAAAGTGGGTGGGATCCCCACACCTGTGACACAGCTTCGGCTGCCCCTGGTAAAAGACTTGGATCCTATCGCGTCCGAGGAAGGCAGCAGATGGAATGTGTGCGACAGTATTGCCTGAACGACGGAGGCGAACGGAAAACGTCCAGGCTCCGGACCAAATACCATGCTCATCCAGATTTTTCTTGGGGATGTCCGTCACCTCCCCAAACCTGCCTAGCCAGGTCATGATGTCATAGCAAGAAAGCGACTCATTGCGCGTCAAAACGGTCACTTTCTTGACAGAACTCTGACGGGATACCGCCTTTACAGCGAAATCCCGCCACACGGGCTCATCTTTCACCAGCTCGTGATTAGACCAGAAGAGCTCAAGTCCCTCTGGCTTCACAAAGCTGATGTCGAATTCAGAGGTACCGTAGGGGTGGATCAGGGCAAAGATGTCATTCGCCCTGAAACTCATCTGGAAGAGAAGCTCCACCACCTTTGCCCTGGATGGGCACGCATCACTGTCTCTCCATACCAGACGGGCCACGTTCCTACGGCCAACCTCCTGCCCGGGTGTCGGAAGGGACCAGACCACTTCCCCATTATGCTCTCGGAATGCCCCAAGCCCATGTCTTTCTACATAAAAGGACAGGTCGACCTCCCGGCCCTCTACTTGGAGCGTTCTGTCTCCTCTCCTCAACGCCTCCAGGAGGCGTCGTTGCAAGTTACCTTCTCCTGGATTAAGAGATGAGGATCCCCTAGTTCCCCCAGCAGTGACGTTGGCATAGCTCCTTACTGGAGCGGCCACCACTGGGGGGGCAGCCGGACCATCCCCACTCCCCCCAGCAACCACAGAAGAAACATTAACACCAGCATTAATCATTCCCTGCCTAGCTGGGCTGGACTGGCCTACCTGTAGTCTGGCTGGCTTTATTACATTACTACTGGATATATTAGTAGTAGCTCTGGCATTAGCAGTGGCATCCTTGGCCTCCCTGGGCACATTTGACTGGGCAACCGTCTTCCCCTTAACTTGGGGAGATGCAGCATTGCCACCTGTCCGGCCCTCAGCCTCAGCCAGCACCTCTGCCTCAATCTCCTGCACCGCCTGAAGCATGGCTTCATTAATGTTATGTCCATTGGTGTGTACCTGCGGCACCAGACAGGCACCTGACTTAGTGACAGTCTCTTTACTGCTTGCTCTGTCCCCAGCAGTAAGATTATCACTGGCACTTGTGCCTCCTCCTGAAGCCTGGACACTCCTCCCTTTGCCTGCAGAGGAGCGTCCTGCAGCTCCAGATCCAGCCGAACGCTCGCCCACAATTTTAATGCCCGACCGCCCGGGCAATGTGCCAGCCGCTGGCACTGGGACACTCCTCCCTTTACCTGCAGAGGAGCGCCCTGCACACGTCACCTCAGCCACCAAACTGTCCGGCCCCCCGGCCGCTCCTACACCATTACCGACCTCACTACCCTGACCAGCGAGGCCGGCGCTCTCCGCCATCTTGGTTGTACTCTTACTGGCTTTCTGGCCCCGCTCCACAGTAGCAGAAGCGGGGACAGTCAGATTACCAGTATCTGCACCCTGAGACGACTTTCCAGCCGCCCCAGACTGCACAAAGGGAACATACACAAGGTTCACCTGCTCTGCTGGCTTCTTCCTCTTTTTTCTGCCATTCTTCTTCTTTTTAATTAACCTCTCCTTCCCCAGGTCATCTCCAAAGCTGAAGTTCTCCATGTGCACTGGGGATTCAATTTGTTTTATCTGTGCAAGCAGAGCTCCTCCAGAGTCGTTGTCATCATCATCATCATCATCCTCTGTAGAGCCTTCTCCTGAAGATGTTGGTAAGGCCACTTGTCCTGCAGGTAGACTCAGCTGGGACTCATCCACCACTTGTGCGCTGGGGGATTTTGTAGCCAAGTCCTCCAGACTCGCTGTCACAGTGGTCTCTCCAGCTTCTATGTCTTCTCCTTCCTCTTCCTCACTACTGCTCTCACCATCTGCGGAACAATCACCCCCATCATCCTCCTCCTCCTCCTTCTTTGGGGATTTCATGCTGGCAAATCTGTCCGCATTGAGGAGCTTCTCTCTGAAAATATCGCTGCCCTCCACCAGGATAACCATTCTCTGCAGCTCCAGGTCTTTAATCTCCTGCTGCAGAGACTTCACCTTGGCTGTAAACCCAGGTTTCTGCTTCTTTGGGGCTGAGCTGGCTCTATGCTTAGCAAAACTCAGGTCTTCTCTTAGACCTTTCAGTCTTTTTCCCAGCTGCTCATACTCAGTGAGCTTTGCAGCTATCCTGGAGCCATAGGTGGCTGCAGACTCCCTGGGCCCCCTGAGACCCCACTGCTCCACCACCTGACCCTCCTGGGAGCCCCTCCGTGCAGCTGCACCTGCACCCCGTCTTCCGCTCACCTTGCTTGCAGGCTTTGTATCAACATCAGAAACCTTGCGGCTTCCACCCGTCGCTGGAAGGGCTGGGTCCACATTGCTGCGAACCCTACTAGATCTTCTTACCCCTCCAGCCGGAGCGCTGGCCGGTAGCTTACGCTCTACACCCCCCGCCGGCCTTGACCGGGAGGTGGAGGTCAGGGGATCCATGCTGAAGACTCTCCCAGGAAGCTGCCACCTTCCTGGGGAAGCAGGTGGTAAATCAGCCTCTCTCCTCCTGGAAGTCTGGATGTGTGGAGCTCAGCAGCAAACACAGACACACCCAGTAACCGCACCCTCCAGAGCTGCACTCAGTATTCTGCTGGTGAGGTCACTGTGTACATACATTACATTACTGATCCTGAGTTACATCCTGTATTATACTCCAGAGATGCACTCACTATTCTGCTGGTGGGGTCACTGTGTACATACATTACATTACTTATCCTGTACTGACCTTGAGTTACATCCTGTATTATACTCCAGAGCTGCACTCACTATCCTGCTAGTGGGATCACTGTGTACATACATTACATTACTGATCCTGAGTTACACCCTGTATTATATTCCAGAGCTGCACTCACTATTCTGCTGGTGGGGTCACTGTGTACATACATTACATTACTGATCCTGTACTGACATTGAGTTACATCCTGTATTATACTCCAGAGCTGCACTCACTATTATGCTGGTGGGGTCACTGTATACATATATTACAGTGATGTGCTACATTCTCCGCCACCTGACTGTACATGTAATGGTGTTCTTCTACCTCCTACACATCAGCCTTGTTAGCGCATAGACATCTATACAACACCATTGTTGTAGCAGGGCTGTGGGTAGATGTATAATACACTTACATCACAGCAGTCAGCGACTATTCAGCTTTCACCTGTTGGGACAAAAATCTAAACTGCAGAGAGTGTGCTGTAAAACAACATAGCAGAGGTCTATGAATGATGAAGGATTCAGAGGCAGCGGACACAGCAGGGACCTGGTGCCCCCGAAGCTCTACAGGCTTCTCAGCCACAGCAGATGACCCCCACTAGTCTTCATTGTACATGGTGGGTGGGAGCCCTATCACTGTTTTGCATAGGGGAGCTCACAGTTGCAGTAACTAAAAGGGGTTATCCAAGGATTAAACTATAGAAGTGTCTAATTGATGGGGGTATGTTTTCTTTGTCTCTTGGGGTAAATGAAGCAGTATGCATGCTTGGCCTCCATTTGTTCACTGTCTAAAGGTAGCTGAGATATTAGGTATTAAATAGTTACTGTCAATTTAACTAGTATAAGCCATATAAGAAACTTTGTAATATATCTTACCAGACAAAAATGTTTCCGTCTCTTGCTATGAAGCATCATCCCTCCCTGCTTAGCTGTCATTAAGTATGAGAAATCAGCTCAGCACCATCCTCGTTCCACCTTTCATGTGCCAGGACTTGGTTTCATTTACTGACATGTATCTATGTTATATTGCATTGCCTGTTTTTAGTTTGACCCTCCTGTCTTCCTGTTCGCTAGCTGTGATGTTATAGCTCCTCCCCTCTCCCTCATGTTGGCAGCCATTTTCTCCTACTGTTCTGTACAAGCTTTCTGTATTGTGCTGCTGACCCTGGTCATTTTATATTCTGGTTACCATTGTAACCCACGTTTCAGTGCTGACCTATAGGAGATGCTCTTTCTTCTTCTACCTATCCCTGTTCTCTACATACACACAGCCCCTGTGGGAGTAGCTAGTCAGCCCTGTGTGAGAGAAAGTCAGTTCAGACAGCGTGTTTAGTGAGTTGAGTCTAAGACACGTGTGTACAGATGCAACTAGAGACACTCGGCTCTTTTTTTTTAGTATTCTTACTATATCTACTATGCAGTGCTAGACACTACAGAGGGAAAAGAGTCTGGGAATATCTTAACCCATGCCGTAAACCAGTCAAAAAGGTGCAGGGCAGTATCCTGATATACAAGAGCCTGGATAGGACAAAGCTACCAGAAGGTCTACGTATCCTATCTTGCAGTGCAGGGAACGCGGGAAAGCTAAACTTCACCCAGATAACCAAGGCTGGGACTTGTTTCACCCTATTAGGACGAGTCCCTCGACACTACAGGGCAGAAGGTGATCAATTTATAGTATATACACAGGTAAAAGTATATCTCACTCTCAAGTATTCTCTCAAATTCCAGCAGAGTACATTGCTACATTGGGTTGGGACTCCCTTGACAAACTCCTATCCTCTACCCTGTCCTACTCTACTTCCAACTCTTCCAGCACCACTACAACTACCTCTACTCTACTTCTTCAAGCATCTCCTCAGCATAGACAAGTTCAAGCACTACAGTCCGTGCAAAGATTTATCTATTTGCTGCAAAAGTGTATTGTACTATCAAGAGACTGCACAGTAAGGCTGTTCTATTTTTATATCACTGGGACTCAGTCATCCTTTCCTCCACACCAGCACCTATACACACTAGCCGCACACCTTGGGTTATTTTTCCCCTTTCTGTGGGTTGGCGGTACAGATAGTCCGGGTGAGTCAATTGCCACTCAGGGCCACTGTGACAAGAGCCCAAGGGAGCCATCGCAACCCGGCAGGTCAACGACCATTTCTGGGGAACACAGCCACCCGCTCTACAAAGCAGGTACCAACATCACACCTGCGTGCTGGACTAGCACTGGCATCACAACATTACCATCTCTGGCTGAGCTGTACCATACCACTGATAGCAACCATCAATCAGGGGCACTCACTCTCTCCGATCCACCACAGAAGTGCAGGATCTCAGTGTGTGTGGGTGTGTGTGTGCAGTGTATAGCTGACACCATAGACATGAGGCTCCTAACACCAGCTCTGGGAGAACCAAAAATTAAAGATTGAGGCTATGTTCACACACTGTAAAAATGATGGCCGTTTTTATTATTCGTATAATAACGGCCATTGTTCTAAAATAACAGGCGGTATTTGGTGGTTAAATGGCGTCTGTCCAATACAAACGGATATCATTTCAACGGTGTGTGAACATAGCCCTTGCTTGCGGAGAATAAATCAGATGAAAATTCCATATACAAGATAAATGATGGTGCAGATTGGAAATCTAGGGGAATTGTGTACGTGATTGATATGTATTGCAGTGTACTGTTACAGAGCCAATCTCATTGCCTATAGCAGACTCCTCTCATGACAGACACAGAGGCCTTCAGAAGCCCCCCGGATTCTGTAACAACTGATCAGAATCAGCATTAAACCACTTAGATGCCGCAGTTCCCGTCAACTGTGGCATCTAGGGAGTTAAACTGCCAGGATCAGACTGAACTGGGATGCCAGCAGCTGTAATATACTCCATATTACAACATGGGAGGACATGGGGCAGGGGTAATAGAAGTCTTTTTTATTAGTAGTGCAGCCCCCTGGTGATGTCGGGCGGCCTCATGACATGCACTATAACGTCATAGGAATAATCTGTCACTGGTGAAACATCATCTGGAGCCAATTGTTTGTGCCCGGCCAAGCTAATTGAACTATTCGGCTTTATCAAAAAGCTATCCCTGGCTACAGAAGGACCTATACCCCGTAACGGCCATTGTCATGAAAGACAGCTGTCATTTTACATAGTGTAGTGATGAGCGAATAGTGAGATAATCCAGGGAGACACAAAGAATACAAACCTACTATTCTATATCTAATATGCTATAATTTAATATATATGATATGCTTTATGTAGTGTATGTATTACTCTAATATATACAGAAGATCTTCCTGCCTGTTTTCTATCAAGTCCGAGTTGTAAGTAGCAGAAGAGAGTGTTTGATCTCAGGATGCAGCAGGTTGGCGGCTTGTTCCTACTTATCATACAATCAATTAGTCTGCTATGGAAGACTGTGGCGTTTACAATATGAAAAGTGTTGAAACAGCACCATCTACTGGAGACTGGAGATAGGTGCACTGTCCCATACAAACTACAGCTTCACGACTCGCCTACTTGTTTGATATTTCCTGGTAAATTTTACATTTTTTTCCTTCTTCATTTTGTTTTCTTGAAGGGAATACACTACTGATAGCAACAAGACAACTTCCACAGTTTATATTAACTGTTAAAGGGAATCTGTCAGCTCTGTAACGTGCTGAGAGTTGCAGACATGGACAAAAAGCTGATAAGGTCATAAAACAAATGATTCTTGTCCTTCCTCCCACCTCTCTGCTTGGCTTCCAGCAATGAACCCTGCACATTAATCATACAGTTCAGGGAGGGATGCAGGAGGGAGGAGGCTTGCATGCTGCAGCTCAGCCAAGCCTTCATGACCCAAGTAGTGTTGAGTAGATCTGTGAAAATCTTCAGGTTCAGCAACGTTTTCCATACCATAATTCTCAGCATTTGATTAATGGTGGCTGGAAAAGTAGGATGCCCTAGGGAGTTCTGAAAAACATTGATACAGCCTATGGCCTATGGCTTAAGTTATGTTAGTGTTAAGTGTTTAGGTTCAAATAACCATTTGACAGAGTCCCAACTTGAACAGTGTTTAACTTTACTGAAAATATTGATTGATTTGTAGAAATCAATAGTCCAGGTGATTTTAAGAAACTTTTTAATTGGGTTTATTAGGCAAATATGCCATTATCTGCAATCACAAAGACTTTCCCCAGGTCCCCCCTCCCTCCTCTCTCTCATTCACTGCTCATTTTTAGGAAATCTCGACTCTTTTACATCAGTCGGGCGCTGTCTGTTCTATGGAGAGGGGAGGGGGGAGGGGGAGATTAGTCACCAGCAAAGAGCAGAGAACAAAGGTATATGCAGCTGGACCTGTATGAAATATACGTCATTCAGAGGTCAGAGAGGTCAGTGCTGACTTCGGAGGAGATAGCCCGGTGATGTAGCTGTTTGTTGTCCTGTTTTGGTGCCTCATCTCCCTTCACCCATCCCCTCTCCATTAGAAAACAATGAAGACGGGGGAGAGAGCTTCAAACTGCTTTTTCATGATAAAAATGCATTTTTGGGCTAACAAATGCAATTACAAAGTTTCTTAAAATCACCTGTACTATTGATTTCTGCAAAAAGAAAATTAACCGACAGTGACACTTTAAGTGTAGCTCCCACTGAAGCCTAACCCAAAGTGGATGGGCGTCTGTCAGTAAAGTATGTTGGCTTAGTCACTGCTTTGCTTTACTGGGGATCAGTCCCTCTGCCATAGGGAGTGACAGTCCTGACTGAAGAATCCTCAGAGTAGGAAAGGGTGTCTCTCCTATAAACCGGTTACCCCACCTCTTGGTTTAACACTGCATCTTAGCTAGTTACTTGCTCCTAGCCAGAAGAAGTGGTGCAGTCCCTGTCAAGGCAATGGCTTAAGCCAGGCCCACTTAAAGTGTACCTGTCGTTATAACTTTTTAAATCTATATCAACAGTAGATGTGATATAAATAGAGATGAGCGAACCTGGAGCATGCTGGAGTCCATCCGAACCCGAACGTTCGGCATTTGATTAGCGGTGGCTGCTGAACTTGGATAAAGCCCTAAGGCTATGTGGAAATCATGGATATAGTCATTGGCTATATCCATGTTTTCCAGACAACCTTAGAGCTTTATCCAAGTTCAGCAGCCACCACTAATCAAATGCCGAACGTTCGGGTTCAGATGGACTCTAGCATGCTCCAGGTTCGCTCATCTCTAGATATAAAGCAAATTTGCAACATACATTCATTATTTGATGTTGTTGTTATCATGCTGTAAAACAAAGCTGAACTTACCAGAAATCCAGGTCCAGTCTTCAGAAGGCAGATTTTCTGACTTGTGCTGGTTGTAAAATACAGATTAAGGCTATGTTCACACTACATAAGTTTCCGGCCGTAGCGCGTTCCGTGAATAAGCGGCCGGAGACTTACGTAGTTTGCGTATAATGGAAAGTATACGAAGTACGTCCGCACAGTTCACACTACGTACGAACTTACGCCCGGATCGTACGCGGCCGCGTAAAAAATGAACCAGACCATTGTTTGCGGACGAAAATGCTGTAACTTACGCCCATAGCGTTACATGCGGTCCCGTACGTAGTGGTGATTTCTTAATTTTTGCAGCTTTTTGTGCCGATCAAAAAGGTTCTGTGGGGTGTCCGGGGCTAGGCAAAGATTTCCAAGTAAAAGACCACTGTCAGATCGGTACGTAGGGCGCTCGGGAAGCGTAAGTAGACTTCGGGCGTAAGTTTGCGGTCCATACGTAGCCGGCCGCAAGTAGCGTAAATCTCCGGCCGGAGTTTACCGTGTATATGTCTGGCCGCGAAAATATGCGGCCGGACATATACGCAGTGTGAACATAGCCCAAACATAGAAATTACGACCAGTACAGAGAGTCACGGCTCAATGTGTCCATCACTCACATGACTGCCTTCCCTCTGTTAACGCTCAGGTGGCCTGGAAAACATAGGACTCCCTGTTTTCTGACTCTTTGAGAAAAAAAGAGTCAGAAAACAGGAAGTGCCGTGTTCTCCATGATAACTAAAAAAATAAAAAATGAATGTAAATTGCAAACTTGCTTTATATCACATCTACTGTTGATTTAGATTTTGAAAGCTATAATGACAGGTACACTTTAAGGAACCTGTGTCTTGTCCTACCTAATCTATAAAGAGACTAAACCTCTACTGCCCACCTGACAGGAAATCCCTACCTTTTCTAGTGGGGTGAGACAGGAAGTGTGTATGAGAGAGAGAAGTGTACAGAAAGTCTGCTCAACAAAACAATATACAAACACATAACAATACCTCCCAAGTGTCCCTCTTTTAGGGGGACAGTCCCTACTTTTGACCCATGTCCCTCTGTCCCTTATTGCCCCTTACATGTCCCTCTTTTTAATCTAGGAATAAGATTTGCAATACTGGTTTCTTCAGGGGTGAAACTAGAAATGGTTGGGCCCCACAGCAAATTTAGACAAGGCCCCTCCAACTCACCACTAAGCCGTTGAGTGTAGTCATAACTGCAAGCACTGGTCAGGAGTGCTTGCAGTTATGAACAGGAACCAGACTAAGAACTCCACTAAGGGTTCTATTCGTTCGCATAATCGTTAACGATTAACAATCTCAAACGACCGCTATTGCGAAAGACCGGAAAACATTCACTCATTTCCATGGAACGATAATCATTACTTATTTATTACGTATTTGCGATCGTTTTTTTCTTCGCTATTGCAATCGTATCTACTGCGAACGACCGAACGACGTCTTATTCAATGCAAAAGATTTGCGAACGTTTTGCGAACGCGCAACGATAAAAATAGGTCCAGGTCTTATAAAGCGATCAAAGATTTCTCGTTTGGTCGTTAATCGTTAACTACTATTCAAACGAACGATTATCGTTTAGATTAGAACGATTTAACGATAATCTGAACGATAATCGTCCGGTGGAATAGGGCCCTAAGTGTGTGACTACACTTCCTCTCCCCATGTAAGAACCTCCTACAGGGTATGTAACACCTGTTGTGAGTGGGTGAGAAGAGAATGCAAAGAAGAAAGAAGAATAGAGATAGGTAAAAATAACCCCTTGAGTACCACAACTGTGCAATACATAGGTACAAGACATACATACTAGCAACATCTAGTGGCAAAACTTAGGTACTACTTCACTACCACTTTTACTTAGAGTACAGGCTTTTGCGAGGGGTGTGTCCACTAGTAACACCCGTGGTGGGACACCACAATTGTTCATCCGTGTCACCTATTTGAATCAGTGGGTCCTTGTAAATGTGGACAGTTACTGAACACATAGTAATCCTGTCTGCGGTTTTGGGTCTGCAATTACAGATGGGGTTACTGATGTGTGAATGGGACCTAAGGATGCAGTCACACATACAGGATCTTCTGCAGATTTCAATGGAACTAAATACATCAGTCTGCAGCAGATCCTGTATGTGTGATTGCATTGATCTGCAGCAGATCCTGTATGTGTGATTGCATTGATCTGCAGCAGATCCTGTATGTGTGATTGCATTGATCTGCAGCAGATCCTGTATGTGTGATTGCATTGATCTGCAGCAGATCCTGTATCTTTAATTGCATCCTTGAATTAAACAGTAAAAATTTTCCTAAAATGAAGCACAAGTGTCCCTCTTTGGCCGTCCAAAAAGGTGGGAGGTATGCACAACCTTTTACATATACTGCAGTTGTGCACAGGGGGAGTGAGACACCTAGTGGCTGCAGCGGAGAATGCAGCAAAAATCACTTGTGACACCTGAACAAACTAGTTTTACCTGGGTTTGTTAAGACAATAAGAAACACCCATAGTGGGACATTACAAAATGAATGGAGTTCCGGTTCAGAATGCACACTGTTCTGTTTAGACTAGAGCCGCAGGAATCCCACCCTTGAGGTAAGGAAGGGTGAGTCCCAGTGATTAGACCCCCTAAAACTATACACTCTTTTAGTACATGGTGTGTATATGGTGGCAAAACCAAGATATCCATGATTAGAAAAAACTACTTCTAAGGACAATACAACTCAGTTTGACCGGTAGAGTGATGGACCTCCTCTGGTCTTCATAACTGCAGCAGTTCATTATGGCATAGATCCCACTAGGTGATGAAATCATTCTGAGGGTGCCTTCACACACCGGATCTGCAGCGGATTTCATGCTGTGGATTTGCAGTGAAATCCGCTGCGGATCCAGTGTCAGTGCATCCCTATCAGAATACATACAGCAGGATTGACATCCTGCTGTTAGTATGTAAGTTAACCCCCGGCGGCTGGAGCATACATCACCCCCTCCCAGCTCTGACTTGCTTCGGGGGTTCTCAGCAGGATGTCCCGCTCAGCCAATCAATGGCTGCGGCGGGGCAGCACACTGATTGGCTAAGCGGGACCAGCAGATGCAGGGAACCCCAGAGCGGGGAAGAGGTGATGTATGCTCTGGCCGCCGGAGGGTTAACTTACATACACACAGTGGGATGTCAATCCTGCTGCAAGTAGGTATTCTCATAGAGATGCACTGACACTGGATCCGCAGCGGATTTTGGATCCGTTGTGTGTGAAGGCACCCTGAAGAAATATCAGTTTTGTGTCCCACAACATGTTTTTCTTTCTTTTCTTACATCTAGGTAAAAGTGTCTCACTCTATTGTCAAAAGTTAGGACAGGAGGCTGCTGTACCTTACTCCAACCATTAGGTGTCACACTCTTTCACAGTACAGCTGCAGCTAACACTAGGTTCCGCTACACACACCTCTCCCTCTCTAGTAACAATTTCCTTTTAGCTAGTTTGTGCCTGGTTACAAGCCAGGCAGGATGTGTACATAGTTGTTCCAGACCAGCTAGTTACCCAACCTCCGTAGGTCACTAGACCAAATCTCCAGGGAAGCCGAAGGCAAGGGAGTCTCACCCCTTGCCTATGCCGTGGATTCAACTAGGACCACAGGACGGTCGACCACCTTAGAGAAAAGGGCAGGATTATCAAGACTGGACCTGCAGTAGAGCACAGTACCAGTAAGCCGCTCTCTACTGACTGACACTCAACTTAGTAGGAAGTACTTAAGCACTTAAGAAATGCCAGTAATTGAAGGCATTTGTTTTTACATTTGTATCTGTTTTGCATAAAGGTATTACAGTTTTTTGGTTCAGATTTTTGTGTGTTTCTTTCCTTCGTGAGATGCTTAAACGAAATATACAAAATTTAGAACAAAAAATGTAATAACTTAATGTAAAACACATACATATGAAGCGAATGCCGATAATTGCAGGCATTCCTCTCTCACATGTATGCGTTTTGCATTAAGCTATTACTTTTTTCGTTCTAATTTTTGTATATTTAATTTAACCATCTCTTGAAGGAAAGAAACACAAAAATCAGAACAAAAAAGTAAAAAGTTTTGTATGAAATCTACAGTACGTTCCCAGACGATCTGTCTGAAATCCTACTGTAATACTGCCACCTACTGGCAAAATCTCGAATTACAGATAGATACCATTTAACACGTTCACTTAACGCATTAAGGCTATGTTCACACGTCGTATCACGGAACGGCCGGTCTGTGCCCGGATCATCCCGGCCGGTACTTAAGTGATCTTTCTGGTCGCGGAGCTCTGATGGCAAAAATAAGGCTATGTTCCACCCCTCAAAACTACGGCCGTAGTTCTGCGGCGAGAGCTACGACCGTAGTTTTACGTAGTGTGAACATAGCCTAAATCAAAATGTTAACACGTCAGGGCTACATCTATATATAGTTGTGATTGTTACATGCTCATTTCTCAACTTTAGTACAGTTCTTTTTAGGACCCCAAAATCATCTGCCAAACAGTATAGTACCAGTGTTATCCAGTCTAACCAGTACCATGTGCATGGTGGGGTCTGGGTATACCTCGCTGTATGGTGTATTACACTTCTTTGCTGCCAGTAGTATATGCACTACTGTACAAAACGTGAATACATTTTTGTGGCTTGTGTTATCTTTTCCTGGAAAACAAAGCACAAAAGATCACCTGCCATAGCGGGGTTCCACCTCGACTGCTGACTGGGTAGGTGGGCCTAACACATCATGTCCCAGGTCCCCACTCAAACCCAGAAGCGGCCAGGACCAGAGAGGCTGGAGCTGCAAGATACCAGCACCAGCGCTGGAGTGGGGGAGGTGAGAGCATGTTACTTCACCCTCCCCAGCCGAGAATCACCCCACGCCAGAGTTCACCTTTAAGGAGTCTCACCTTCCTGGCCCAGGAACTAGTTGTTTCCATCCATGCTAAGGAAAGGTGGGTTGTGGCTTTCAATTACTCCAGTTAGTTGGACATCATTGTTGTATTCGGCTGCAGTTTGCTGACTATGCACCATCCATTCATCAGTCCATCTTCTATGGGACAATCTATGCCACAACTGTGGTCCGTACTAGAGCTTGTTAGGGGCCTATTTCACGGAGCGATAATCGGCTGAATCGTCCCGATTTGGCCGATTATCGCTCCGAGGAATAAATACAACAATCAGCCTATGACAACAATCATCGACTCAACGTTGATAAAGGTTTGAACCTATAACTGTCGGGCGCTGACCGCGCATTGCTATGTGTAATAGCGGCGGGCGGGCGGCGACTGACGATATACATTACTTATCCAGGCTGCAGGGCTCCTCTTGCGGTCTTCTTCTCCCCGGGTCCTGGGCGCTCCATCTTCAGAGCTTCCTGTCTGAGTTGACAGGCTGCTCAGCCAATCACAGGCCAAGAAAGCCGCGGCCAGTGACTGGCTGAGCAGCCTGGAATGGGCCATGGAATAGGCAAACGGGCCTCCATCGGTCCATAACACCCTTAGAAAACTGTTGCAGATCAATAAATCTATGGACAGAGTGAACAGCCTAATAGAAATCAATGGGCTCTAAATGAGTCCGTAATTTTGCATCCATAGTGGCCATATGTTTATATTACGGTGGAGTCATACGTTCTTTGCAGAAATCTTCATACAGTGTATTTATTATATGTGTGCTCATATTTTGATCACTATGGGGGAGATTTAGCTTTTTATGCCGGACTTATAAATGTCCCCGCATTTCCGGCGCTACGGAGATCTATGTAGAGGCGGACTGCCTCTACATAAATCCCGTGCGCATCGGTGCGCACAGGTTTTCGGCGTATCTTTTAGTTGAAAAAATGATAAATCGGCCATTTGCGCATAAAATCATTTGCATATCGGCACTTCACGCCGAAATTAAACAGTACGCCGGATAATACATGTCCCCCAATGAGTCTTCCATTTTTTTGTTTGTTTGTTTGTTTTTTGCTGTTATATAAGAATATATAAAAATGTTAGTAGACAGTTTTCTGCCCTCTGCTTCCATCCTCACTAAGTGTGCTGTAATACACTGTGTCAGATCTCATCCATTACCCATTATATCCACCAGTACAGTGCTACCCCTGTATTGTCAGACCATACAGCTCAGTCACACATGGAAAGAGTCCTAATCTATTAACCAAGATAAACAAGTTACCGCTAACAAATCCTCAGACCTTCCAATAGTTTTTCAACCGCATCTGAGGAATAGCCGTACTAGAGGTTACACGACCGCTGCATTGAAAATAAAGTGTTGAACGGACTCAATGAGGAGTAAGCAATAAAGGAGAACATCCAATAATGATCCTACTGGAAGACGTCCAACTACTTCAGCGCGTACAGAAGATTTCCAAAATTACTGAAAAGTCACAAAATTCCACTAAAAAGTTGTCTTGGCCTGAACAATGTGAGACGAGTCGAAATATATAAACTTGTCAAATCTGTCCTCTATGTGTATAAACTGAAGCAGGGTGGAGAGATATTATATGACATCACGGCATAGAGTATGTTTTATGTACATAATACCACTATAGCAGGATCAAATATAACCACCGTATAATGATTAAGTACTCTATTACCTGTGTAGTGTCCCAGTACGGGTGGTCCACTAAGTCCTATACCACTTGGGTAAAGTATCTCTGTCAGGTATCGCACAAAGGGGATGAAGGTTTTATTTGTGTTTTCCCCACTAGATGTCTCACTCCTTTCTACAACTCTTTATATGAGTACAGCTTAAAGGAGAAGTCCGGCCAAAATTAATTTTTGAAAGTTATACAAATTTGTAATGTACATTAATTATGGGAAATGCACATATAGGGCTATTTTCCTTAGTTTAGTAGATCAGGAAGTATTAGAAATCTCTCAGATACAGTGACGTCACGACGAAAGGTGTAATTCCTATAGAGTGTCCAGCAGAGGGCGCTCTATATGTAGAAGTCTATGGGACTTTATTGTTTCTATGGATGTCTGTGTAAAGTAATGTAATGTAGTGTACAGTGTGCTTTATTGAATGAATACATCTATGGAATACTTTGGGGGAAAGTGTCCTTGCTCCCCAAAGTATTGCATAAATGTATTCAATCAGTACATTAGGATATCACAGTAAGCCCGCCGGTCCACCGCACTCCCGCCGATCCGGACTATATACACTGAACTACTGCTCCCATCATCTGCTCATAGTATGAGCAGGTGATGGGAGTAGTAGCTGGGTTATGGCTATCACTTGCCTGCCGCTGGGCGCAGGGGGGAGCCGCTCATCACACAGGAGCGCTCCCCCCTCCTCCTCCTTCCGGGATCCGGGGAACCTCCCCCCTATCCCAGGTCTGACTCCTCGCCTGGCCGCCGCTCTCCCCCCACACAAACCAGCTCCTGATGCATCCTGGTGCCCGCACTGACCGTCCTCTCCCACACGTGCTGGCCAGGAAGTATCAGGAGCCGGTATGTGTGGGGGGAGAGCGGCGGCCAGGTGGGGAGTCAGCCCTGGCATAGGGGGGAGGTTCCCCGTATCCCGGAAGGAGGAGGAGGGGGGAGCACTCCTGTGTGATGAGCGGCTCCCCCCTGCGCCCGGCGTCAGGCAAGTGATAGCCATAACCCAGCTACTACTCCCATCACCTGGTCATACTATGAGCAGATGATGGGAGCAGTAGTTCAGTGTATATAGTCCGGATCGGCGGGAGTGCGGCGGACCGGCAGGCGGCGGGAGTGCGGCGGATCAGTGGGCTTACTGTGATATCCTAATGTACTGATTGAATACATTTATGCAATACTTTGGGGAGCAAGGACACTTACTCCCCAAAGTATTCCATAGATGTATTCATTCAATAAAGCATACTGTACACTACATTACTTTACATAGACATCCATAGAAACAATAAAGTCCCATAGACTTCTACATATAAAGCACCCCCTACTGGACACTCCATAGGAATTACACCTTTCGTCGTGACATCACTGTATCTGAGAGAATTCTAACACTTCCTGATCTACTAAATTATGGGGAATAGCCCTATATGTGCATTTCCCATAATTAATGTGCATTAGAAATTTGCATAACTTTCCATAAGTAATACTTATACCAAAGAAAAGGCTATGTCAAATTTATAAACCATCGCACACCAAGAAATATAATAAATAAAAGTACTTTATTATGACAGGTACAATGTTAGAGATCAATGATCCCATAAGCTTAAGAACAATTAATAATATATAGCACACATGGGGGTACCCGGTATAGTACCACCCACAATGACACCCCAATCTAAGTGTAACACACACCCTGTACAGATAAAGTGCATGTGCAATGAATAAATAACCAGTAATAAATCCAAATTTACACAGACAATCCATAATACTAACAAGTATAAGCACTATAAACAATATCACCTAGTAAGTAAGAAAGGGATTTAAGGACAATAAAGTGAAAATCAAATGGATGCCACCATGAGTATACAAGCAACAGGGTGGTGATGGGGTGTCATTGTGGGTGGTACCATACCGGGTACCCCCATGTGTGCTATATATTTTTAATTGTTCTTAAGCTTGTGGGATCATTGATCTCTAACATTGTACCTGTCATAATAAAGTACTTTTATTTATTATATTACACTCACCCTTCTTCTTTCTTACACAGCCGCACCAATGCGAGTTAGACTCGGTCACCCCTATTTAAGCACAGTTAGTTCCTGGTAGGAGACCTTTAGTTAGTTGGTTGGTATTGGAGGAGCTAGAGACTTTCTCAAAAGATTTTCTCATGAGAGATTTTTGCACGATGCACTTGTATACACACAGGAGATGTGACTTACGCACAGCTATCCTGGGAGGTCTCGGGAAGTCCGCGACACCCAGTTGTAAAGGCCTGGGGCTCACATTACGCAACATTGCACTCTCTGATCTGATTGGGCAGAAGGTGGTTAGATATCTAGATATCTATACGTGAGTACAAGTATTCTTCCTTTACACTAATCCCGGCAGAGTAAAGTTCTACATTGGACAAGGTCCCTATCCCTACACGAAGTCATCTTTCTTCACTTTTCTACACTACAGTCACCTGCACCTGTCAGGTGTCACTTCCACTCTTTCTCTCACACACACAGCCCCGCCAATCCTACACTAGCTAAGGGAACCATATAAAAAGGAGCTAGTTCCTGGGTGGGTCTTTTGTCAGGAGTTAGAGAGAGAGACAGAGAGCTTTCCTTTTCCGTAGTTAACCACTGTTAGCATTCAGTGCTAGACCCCCTCAGGAGGAAGGATGCCCTCTGAGGATCACCTTGTCCACACCAGGGATACTCTCTTCATGATACAGGGCAGCATACCTGAGCTAGGTACTGACCCCAGTAGGACAAAGCTGCAGTTAACGCCTACGTATCCTACTGTAATGCACGGCTGTTTTGGGAAAACCTGGAAAATCTGCTCAACCCAGCACAGGGACCTTGTACTACCCTAGCAGGATACTATAGGGCCTAAGGCGGTCAGATCAAAAAGGGATCTATACGCGAGTACGAGTATCTTATTCTTCTCTTCTACTACACTATTCCGTACACAGTTACATTGGACAGGGTCCTCAAGACACTCCTCTACTCCACTTTTCCTCCACCTACCCAGTCTATACAGGTATCTTTTGCCTGCACCCGCATTCCAAAAATATTCTTATTGTACTGCACTTCTAAGTAAACAGACGTTATTCTGTTTAAGCCACTGGACCCTGGTCTATTCTTCCTGCACCCACCCCTACACACCAGGTTACACTTGGGTACCCAAACTTTGGGGGGCAGTGCCTGTTTGTTCAGGGGTGGGTACCAATGCCACTCCAGACTACTGTGACAAGTGCCCAAGTGACCTTACAACCACAGAGCTGTCACAACACCGCACAAGCTACCCCAGTATACCTCATAATGACAAAAGGTATTTTAATGTTGGGTACACTTTAAACAGTCATGGGTAGCTTCAATATTTTTTAGCTATAGACAATACTGGTTGACAATGCTTCCTGACAGCCCCCTTCCCTTTCTTGCTCTGGTTTTACCCTCCCTTCATTCTCTGTTTAGTTGCCTTGTCGGTGCCGAGCTCTATTTATTTTCCTCTCAGTGTTGTATCCAGCTGAAGTGATCATTCACGCTGCTCCGCAGACACCAAGCTGTTATTACCGAAATATTAATTATCCACTCGTTCTGCCCCAGACAGTGACACGTGCCCACCCTGAAGTGCGAGCATAAGAGTCTGCTCCCCCGGGAGTCATGCGCTGATAATTCCCCGCACCTTCCCTATACACAGCTCCTTACACTATAATTACCAGGATGATTAGTTCAGGGCCAGAAAATTGCTATTTAAAGGTCACCGCAGGTTTCCCATTAATATATTTCTGTTTAAACAGGTAAAAAGATCACAATAGAAACAAATAGCTAAATAGCAGGAAAGAGCAAGAATCTCAAGAATGATAGTGCATCTTAAAGGGGTTTTACGTTCATGAAGGTTAGTTATGGCATTATAAAAATTCAACTACATATCATACAATTTATTAATATACTTTATATTTGAATTCTTTACCATTTAAAATATTACAGTACTCCCACTCTGCTTACTCCCCTCCCCCAGCACTCCTGCCAGTTCTCTAGCCAGAGCTGTTGCAGAATATGTCATTTCAAAGTAGACTAGTGAGGTTGCAGCACCTGCTGTATTTATTCCCTGTCTGCTCTTTCATTAGCGTCATTCATCACAAGGCAGAATCCTGTAATCACTCCTCACTCTCCCTAAGTGTGTCAGTAAATATTTGTATATGACAGGGAGAAGGTGATGAAGGGTGTGGTGCTGGTCAGAAGTGGTAACATCACTATTGGGTGGGGCTAAAGCTCAGAGAAAGCCACGCCTTCTGTGACATTTAACTACAAAATACAGTAATCACTGCCTCCAAAAATTTAAATATGTAAATCAAGATTTTGTGGAGTCACGGTTGCGATTTTCAAAACACGGGAATAGCCAGATATCCCTAGCCTGTTGCCATGGGGTGCCTCCATGAGAGCACCACGCCACCCTGATACATAGCCCCTTAAGTCTTACTCGGTTGCAAGTATTGGAACACAAATAGAGAAACAACAGGGTTGCCCCTTTTGTGTCAAAGTCTAACTCAAGTTGCAAGTATTGCGACATGACAAGGGCTTGCCAAGGCAGGCATCCATACACAAACAGCTGTTTCATGGTATTTGCCCCTCATCAGTGTGGAGCAGGATTCTGGCTAGTTGGGGCAATGACAAATCGACCAACAAAACACAGTAATCACTGAACTTAAGGAGATAGTAAAAAATTCCAATGAAGTGCTCAATCAAGATGCCCTGATGCCCCCCAAAATTTAAATATGTGGAGTCTCAGTTGCGAGTCTCAAAACACAGGAATAGCCAGATATACCTACCCTGTGACCACGGGGTGCCTCCATGATGGGGAGAGCACCACAGTATGTGATTGGAATTTTTTCACTGATCTTCTTGAGTTCAGTGATTACTGTAAATTAACCGACAAGTTTGAACTACCAATAGTTCTATGTCCATAAGCATCAAGAATAATGCACAACACCTATAAATGAACAATGCTGGACAGTATTCTACATATATCAAAAAGATACTTTATTGATTACATACAACAAAAATTTCATATTGTTTAAAAACATATATTAAAAAGGGAGCAGAAACCCATACAATACATACATCAGATGGTATACAGGGCAGAGAAAAAGATAATAAATAGTGTACTCGCTATATATTAAGCCATTGATGGTATATCAATTGACCCACAGAGGTAGGAAGAAGCAAAAAAAGGGGGAAATAAATAAATGATAAATACAAATGATCTAACCAAAATAAATAAGAAACAATTAAGTAGATCTACATAACTGAAACTGCAAGTGCAGTCTAAAGTGCAAAATGCAATACCATGTGTAATATCCAAACCATACAAGTGTATGATCCAACCTCTGGGTATATGGTATATATACCTGCCCAGTACCACCACTCACCCAACGCTGCGTTTCGCTGTGCAAGCTTTATCAAGGGCTTGGATATTACACATGGTATTGCATTTTGCACTTTAGACTGCACTTGCAGTTTCAGTTATGTAGATCTACTTAATTGTTTCTTATTTATTTTGGTTGGATCATTTGTATTTATCATTTATTTATTTCCCCCTTTTTTTGCTTCTTCCTACCTCTGTGGGTCAATTGATATACCATCAATGGCTTAATATATAGCGAGTACACTATTTATTATCTTTTTCTCTGCCCTGTATACCATCTGATGTATGTATTGTATGGGTTTCTGCTCCCTTTTTAATATATGTTTTTAAACAATATGAAATTTTTGTTGTATGTAATCAATAAAGTATCTTTTTGATATATGTAGAATACTGTCCAGCATTGTTCATTTATAGGTGGTGGTCAGTGATTACTGTGTTTTGTTGGTTGATTTGTCATTGCCCCAACCAGCCAGAATCCTGCTCCACACTGACAAGGGGCAAATACCCCGAAACAGCTGTCTGTGTATGGATGCCTGCCTTGGCAAGCCCTTGTCACGTCGCAATACTTGCAACTTGAGTTAGACTTTGACACAAAAGGGGCCACCCTGTTGTTTCCCTATTTATGTTCCAATACTTGCAACCGAGTGGGACTTAAGGGGCTATTTATCAGGGTGGTGTGGTGCTCTCCCCATCATGGAGGCACCCCGTGGCAACAGGCTAGGGATATCTGGCTATTCCCGTGTTTTGAGACTCGCAACCGAGACTCCACGGACTCTTGTTTTGCATATACAATTTTCTTTTACTGGAATACCCCTTAAGGCTAGGTTCACACTACGTATATGTCCGACCGCATATTTTTCGCAACCGGACATATACGTATGAAACTCCGGCCAGGACTTTACGCAAGTTGCGGCCGGATACGTACGGACCGCGAACTTACGCCCGTAGCGTACTTACGCTTCCTGGGCGCTCTTCGTAGCGATCTAACAGCGGTCTTTTACTTGGAAATCTTCGCCTAGCCCCGGACACCCCACAGAACCTTTTGGATTGGAACAAGCTGGCAAAATGAAGAAATCACCACTACGTACGGGACCGCATGTTACGCTACGGGCGTAAGTTACGGCATTTCCGTCCGGAAATAATGGTTTGGTTCATTTTTTACGGCGCCGCATACGATCCGGGCGTAAGTTCGTACGTAGTGTGAACTGTGCGCCCGTAGATCGTATACTTTCCATTGTACGCAAACTACGTAAGTTTCCGGCCGCTTATTCACGGAACGCGCTACGGCCGGAAACTTACGTAGTGTGAACGTAGCCTAAAACTGAACATGTAACCAGGTGTATGGCTGATTGTAAGAGAGAACTCTGATATGATTATTACCTAGACTGATATGAATCCCATAAGTTGTAGTATATTTGGCTTAGTAGGCGAATCTAACGGCCCCAAGACGTTAACCTTAAGAACTTTGGGGTGAAGACACAGCCGAAGACGGAAGATCTTGTTGCCCAGTCAACCATCCATGCCCGGAGAGTTGACCATCCATGTGGAGAGGGCTTGTGCATGGAACTCCCTTGGTATGGGACATTGCCTCAGCAACCGTATCTTCTGGTACCAAAATATGGATGCATAGTGACAGGTAGTCTTTAAAGGGAATCAGAAATATAGTTTTGGCTGTAATAAGGAGAAGATTACTGGAAAGTCATCTGTACAGATGTAGCAAATGTAGAAGACAATAGATGCAGCTCACAGCTCAGCCTTCCTTTCCCTATAGATTGACCTCTAAGGTCAGAGAGTTCACAGAAGATGTTCACAAACCAACCACATACAAAGAATATGGATATTCAATAGTTAAATAACCAGCCGGGGTGCGGTACAGAGAAGGGTCACAATATGACGCCTCTCTGTACCTCCTTAGGGGCGCCAAGATGAAACAGTGCATCATGCATCTTTAAGGAGTTAAAGTCTTTGGCCACTAGGTGTCTCACTTCCCTAAAATCTCTTGTTAACAGTCTATTGTTAGGCTGAGTCTGTCTCAAGTGACATCTAGATCAGGACAGAACAAATTGTGTGTGTTGGGGTTTACCATGTGCTACTTGAAGGAGAGAAATATTGAGCTTGCATTGTGTACCTGCAATCTGTGAGGCTGTCTGTCTGCTGAAGATAGTCCACACTGTTCCTGAAAGGTAAGTCAAGGCTTCTCCATTGCTGTATGTCCACAGTGCTGCAGTTTAATTTCCTCTTCCCCTCTCTACAGTTTTTTAGCAGTTCGGTGCGTAGCGTAATTCCTTCCTTGCTGTTTTGATGCTGTATTTTATATTCCTTCCCACAAAACAGCTTGCAAAACCAGTGCATCAGTAACCCCCTTCTCTCTTACAGAGCTGGCTTTTGCTTTGTGCGACCAGTGTGATCCCACAGGGCAATGGCCACCAGCCTGTCAGGGGGGGTTGCAATCGGGATGGGAAAGTAATTATTCTACTTACCCATCCATGCTGCCCCCTACAGGCCCAAACATCAGCATCCCCCGCTGCTGCGCCCCGCACTGTAACTATGTAATATGCTGGGGAAGCACACAAAGGGGTCTATACTACTGAGGCTGCACACAGTGGTCTATACTACATTGGGGCTGCACAGAGGGGCTTGATACTATATGGGGACTGCACAGAGGGGCCTATTTTGTATAGGGACCTTACTACTTTACTGAGGCACAGAAGATACCTAATTATTAAGTAGGGGCACAGCGACATCTTTAAACTATAGGGGCACAGAGTGGTGTAACTACTATATAGGGGTACAGGGACCTAACTACTATATGTGTTGGAGCCTAAAATGTTTCTCTGGCAGATTCTGGAGAGAGGATTCACAGCCGGGGAAGACTTCAAGGTGGCGCCAAAAGCAAATTTCACACAGGGCGCCATCTACCCCAAGGCTCTCTTGACTTAACATTAATAGCACTGTCATATGTAAATCATCCCCGAGCAAAGGGGCCTATAGTTGGGTGTCATATTTATATTTTCCCTTATTACTATGAACTGGTTTACTCTGTTTTATTGTATATTGCTTTTGCAATGTTCTTTATGCAACCCAAAGGGGTACTCCGGCCCGGGGGTATTTTTCAGCTATGGCCCGGGATGGGGTGGTTATGGATGGCGGTGGTAACTTAAATACCCCGTTCCAGCGACAGATCCCGGATCTCGTCGCCCAGTACACTCGTCCCATGGCCACTTCCTGGTGTGAGCTGCCGCATGAGACGTGATGTCTCAAGGCAGCTCAGCCATTCAGTTTAGCAAAGTCCCGCTTACCGGGGCGGCGAGATCCAGGGCCCGACGCTAGAACGGGGTAGGTAAGTGACCTCCGCCGTCCATAACCACCCCATCCCAGGCTATAACTGAAAAATACCCCCGGGCCGGAGTACCCCTTTAAACGTATAAGAACTTATATACTGTTCCAGGCAAGACTGATAGCTCTGCAGGGGAATGCACACACACTCACCCAGCTATGACCTATCCGAAAGGAGAAGAGAAAGCCTTAGTGTATCCCAGCCTCTCTGGCTGGAGGAAGTCAAGAGTTATCTACTCTAGAGAGAGGGAGTAAGAGGAGTGTAATCCAGATCCTGCCGAGAAGTTAGTCCAGGACACAGTTATAGCCTGGGAGGAGAGGAGTAAGGAGGGGGGGGGGGGGGGGAATTGTCGACTTTATAATTTCATAATTTACTTGTTTCAAATTATTCCAAAAGCAAATGCATCTATTTCTAATACATTGGAGGCTACTGTTCAATATCTTCATTATTACTGTGAATTGCAGAGAGTTTTGGAGATTATTTTTTAAGAAGCAGCTGAGGACCGGGCCCATGTGTTACCCCTATTAGTGATTCTGAGTAATTTATTATTATCATGTCCAGAGATGGATCGCGAGAGCTCGGACTGGTCGATTGGACACTGGAGGAATGTCTGCAATTGATTATTCTAATGAATTGCTTTCTGGTTTTTTCCCCCATCTGAGAAATTGCAGCTATTAGAATGTGGAGGACGACCTGAGCGCTAAACAAGAGGATTTCTCATATGGGCGACTATGGAGAACAAAAGGAAAAGGTCTCGGTAACTCAGAGTTTGGAGTTCATACAGTTTAAGGGTAGCTTCACATGTACCGTATCGCTGCGTTTTTATCGCTGCGTGTTTGGTGCAATTTTTACATACGAGTTTTGATTTTCATGTGAAAATCAAAACTCGCATGTAAAAATTGCACCAAACACGCAGCAATAAAAATGCAGCGATAAATACGCAGCGATACGGTACCTGTGAAGGCACCCTAATAGATTTTATTGTGCACATCTTCTGTAAATGGGGGGAGGGGGGGACTCGTATCACATACATACATGGGGGGGTTGTATTTATCAAATACGGTGTAAAGTGACACTGGCTCAGTTGCTCCTAGCAACCAATCAGATTCCACCTTTTATTTTCCAAAGAGTCTGTGAGGAATGAAAGGTGGAATCTGATTGGTTGCTAGGGGCAACTGAGCCAGTTTCACTTTACACCATGTTTGACAAATCTCCCCCTCTGTCTTCATTCTCTTTCCTTTTTTTGTCCGTATGGCCCAGACAACTATAACAACTTCTCCTGTCTACCGAGACATCTCCGCCCCTGGTTCAGCAGGTATCCATATCCTCTGTAGTAACTTAAAGGGGTACCCCGGCATTGTAAAACAATTTATATAGTGCTGCAATTATATAGAATCAGAAAAGAGCACTCCTGGGAATGCTCAACTGCACATTAAAGGGGTTATCCAGCGCTACAAAAACATGGCCTCTTTTCCCCCTCTCTTGTCTCCAGATTGGGTGGGGTTTCAAACTCAGTTCCATTGAAGTAAATGGAGCTTAACTGCAAACCACACTTGAACTGGAGACAAGAGAGAGGGAAAGTGGCCATGTTTTTGTAGCACTGATTAACCCCTTTAAATGTCTTGTTTCAAAAGGACCTTTCTTCCGATAGAATCCGCCAAGTTAAATTGTGTAAAATTGTGGCTTAGGAGAGATGATTACCGACCTCCCCGAGATCTGCTCTTGGTGAGTGCCAAGAAATTGGTGCCATTGGTGGAGATGAGCATAACTCTAGCATGCTCAAGTGCTTTGGCTGCCCAGGCATGATAGAAATGGTAGTTTTGCAACAGCCAGAGGGCCGAGGGTTCCCTATCCCTGCTCTAGGCCAAGACGGGCTCCTCTGGTAAGACCCAGGAGCAGGAATAGGATCAGCATTTTTATTATTGTTAAGGGGATCTATGCATCATCCCAACTAAGAATTTATATGAAGTAGTCAGATGTGAAGCGGCCAGACGAGTGTACTTATTACTCATGGCCGCTGACGGGTGATATTTTAGCTCCTTTCTGCTGATTGTAGGACTGGCGTCCAGCTTGACGGTGATTCCATAAGATACTTTCCTGGATGACTTATCTTCTTAATTGGAATGAAATCTGCCTGTAAAGCAGCTCCTATCGATCCTCCTACAAGACCCGGGTCCGTCATTTCTTCACTTTCTTGGACGCTAAGGAATAATTGTTAAGTATCTAATTTGTATCTGTAGTTTCTGCTTCACCAACTTTGTGTACAACGTCAATTAAATCAAGTCATCAATAGGGGTGATGAGCAGTCGATACCTATAGCCAGGATGACATTAAACAGGCTGTGTTTATTAACCCTTCAGCTCCCAGGCTTCATTGGTAGCATTGTCTGTCATTGGGTTAGTTGAAAGCAGAGCTTTGTTTAATCGAATGGCACGCCACTGAAATGTAATCCAAGATGGTAATTAAAATGGAGACTGTAGTCTTCTGAAATACAGGCCATCTCCTCGACATATTGGGATCTGCGAAATCTGGAGGCCAATTTGATGAAGTGACGCACATGCAACCGTCTGTCTTCATGATAGAAGACATAATCCATCAGACCATACACCTTCTTCTGATCCTCTTGTAGACACTTTCAGCAAATGACATGGACTATACTCTCACTGGTCTACGGCGCCTCATACTCTGACCAAAGAGCTGTGAAGTCCTGTGTAATATGACTCCTTTCTATCATAACCAGCAGGAACATTTTCATCAATTTGTGCTACTGTAGATCTACTTTTATAGGATCAGACCAGACAGTCCAGCCTTCACCCCCCATACATACATCAATGAGTCTTGGGGGGGGGCCATGATAATCAATGTTATCGCTGATTTGTGTAGGTAGATAGATAGACAGACAGACAGATAATAAATAAATAGATAGATAGATAGATAGATAGATAGATAATAGATAGATATATGTACAAAAGTACGCAGCACTCGTAGATACGTAGAAAAACTCAGTAATTTATTCAATCACAACTCCATGTGAACAGGTAAGTAACAGGTGCGGCAAAAAACATGTGAATGCCGCACCTGTTACTTACCTGTTCACATGAAGTTGTGATTGAATAAATTACTGAGTTTTTCTACGTATCTACGAGTGCTGCGGACTTTTGTACATATATTGAAGGAGGCTCGTGGCAGGAGCAATCTGCAGGCACCAACTTACTCCATAGTAGTGCTGCTTCACTATCTTTTCTTTGATAGATAGATAGATAGATAGATAGATAGATAGATAGATAGGAGATAGATAGATAGATAGATAGATAGATAGGAGATAGATAGATAGATAGATAGATAGATAGATAGATAGATAGATAGATAGGAGATAGATAGATAGGAGATAGATAGATAGATAGATAGATAGATAGATAGGAGATAGATAGATAGATAGATAGATAGATAGATAGATAGACAGGGGCGGTTTTGGCATTTCTGGGGCCCCAAGCGAAGTTATGTCTGGGCCCCCCCCCTCGACACGCGTTCCAAAACAATAGACCGCTGTGTGTTGCCCCCAGTAGTATATACCCCTTGTGCGCTACCGCCAGTAATATATACTCCTTGTGTGCTGCCCCCAATAGTATATACCCCTTGTGTCCTGCCCCCAGTAGTATATACCCCTTGTTTGCTTCCCCCAGTAGTATATAGACCCCTGTGTGTTCCCACAGATATATAGCCCCCCGTGTGCTCCCCCAGAAGTATATAGACCTCCTGTGTGCTGCCCCAGTTGTATAAAGACCCCCTGTGTGCTGTCCCCAGTTGTATATACCCCCTGTGTGCTCCCCCACTAGTATATAGGCCCCCTGTGTGCTCCCTCAGGGGTATTTAGCCCCCTGTGTGCTCCCCCACTTGGATATAGACCTCCTGTGTGCTCCCCCACTTGGATATAGACCCCTGTGTGCTCCTCCAGTAGTATATAAACCCCCTGTGTGGTTCCCCAGTAGTATATAGACCCCCTGTGTGCCCCACCAGTATTATATAGACCCCTTGTGTGCTGCCCCAGTAGTATACATACCCCTGTGTGCTCCCCCAGTTATATATAGACCACCTCTGTGCCTCACAAGTAGTATATAGACCCCCTGTATGTTCCCCCAGTAGTATATAGACCCCCTGTGTGCCCCACCAGTAGTATATAGACCCCTGTGTGCTCCCCCAGTAGTATATAGCCCCCTGTGTGCTCCCCCACTTGGATATAGACCTCCTGTGTGCTCTCCAAGTTGTATATAGACCCCATTCTGCTGCCCCAAGTAGTATATAGACCCCCTGTGTGCTGCCCCCTGTAGTATATAGACCCCTCTGTGAAGCCCCAGTAGTCTATAGCCCCCCTGTGTGCTCTCCCTGTTATATAGCCCCCATGTGTGCTCCCCCCCATTTATATAGACCCCCAATGTGCGCTCCCCCAGTTAAACAGACCCCTGTGTGCTCCGCCTTCTATATAGTATATAACACAATAAAACAAACACTTATACTCCCCTGGGTCCGGGCGTCTCCTCTCGTCTTCACTCTTGTGGCCGCAGGAAGGGTTTTCCCTGTGATAACAAGAGGCCGCACTCCCCTTGTCCTGGCGCCGATGCTCCAGTGATGTCACTGGAGCGCCGGCACCACAAGGACAAAGCTGACACTTGTGTCCACAGGGAAAACCCTTCCTGCGGCCACAAGAGTGACTGACAGGAAGGGAGCCAATGTCTCCCGCCCTGTCAGTGCTGCTGCATGTAACTATGAGCGCTCATTACGAGTGCTCATAGTTACAGTTCAGAATGGCAGCAGCGAGTGGGGCAGCGGCCCTGTCCAGTGGTCTTGAGCACAAGAGCGGGGCGTGGGGGCCCCCCTGGATGTTGGGGGCCCCAAGTGATCGCTTGGGGTGCTTGGTGCCAAAGACCGCCACTGTAGATAGATAGGAGATAGATAGATAGATAGATAGATAGATAGATAGGAAATAGATAGATAGATAGATAGATAGATAGAAGATACTTAGATAGATAGATAGATAGATAGATAGATAGATAGATAGATAGGAGATACTTAGATAGATAGATAGATAGATAGATAGATAGATAGATAGATAGGAGATAGATAGATAGATAGATAGATAGATAGATAGATAGATATTGCAGTTTATATTAGTCTATATTGCAGTCTATATAAGCTTTATGTAGTACAAGGAGATGCATCTATATACCTTTCCTAACCAGCTATATGCAAGAGAAGTTTCCAGCATATCCACTGTACGCCACCAGGTAGTGATGTTGTACCACAAAATGAGATGAGTATAACCTGTGTTCACTGATATTGTATATATGTAGTTAGAGATCCATATTCCTGTCAGTACCTTGTACACTGCACATACACCACAGACCTATACTGCCAAACAGACTAATTCAATTAGACTCTGTGCATGTATTATAGTAGGTATCTAAGATTTAAAGGAAGACTCCGGTTTAACTTAAAGGGGTTATCCAGTGCTACAAAAACATGGCCACTTTCCCCCCACTGTTGTCTCCAGATTGGGTGGGGTTTTGAAACTCAGTTCCATTGAAGTAAATGGAGCTTAATTGCAAAGCGCACCTGAACTGGAGACAACAGTAGAAGGAAAAGTGGCCATGTTTTTGTAGCGCTGGATTACCCCTTTAAAAAGTCAGTGTTGGTAGGAGATGTGGGAAATAATAAAGGATCTAATGTCTTCCCCAATGCTCCTATTTAGTACAGCGGTAGTAGAAAGGGATTCAGATAAAGAGTTGTATGGGATTATATACAACATGGCTGCTTTATTCCAGAAGTCGCAGCACACAACACCATACTACTGCTTCATTCCTACATTAGTGACAAGGTGCAATACCACACACAGCCTGTAGGCAGGTGTGGCGCTGATTTGGGCTCTAGACGTCTTTCTAATCCTGGACAACCCCTTTAAAGACATATATTATAGCTTCAGCTGCTTATAGGGAGATGCTGCTCTCTGCTCTTATATTAATAAAGTCTCACACTACAGCATCTCTGCTTCCGTCTGTATTATCACAAAGGATGCAACGCACTGATTATATTGCACAGCTGGGACATTATCATAAGGAACTACAGCTGAGAACAGAGGAGACATTGCTGCAGAATGGAAATATTACGGAACGGGAAGAGGTGATTTACCTCCTTTTTACATGATTCAGGATCCTTCAATAAGAAACCTCCCTCCATGTAATTTCTAACATACTTGTAAATTACTTCACTTACAAAAAATAACTCCTTACCACACCACACCACAAGGTGTCTCACTTCCCTGCAAGCCGTTGTTCGCTGCCGGATGTTAGGCTCTTGTGTCAGGTAAAACACGGAGGTGTATCTAGTGCTGGTGCAGAAGAGAGGGAGGCACCCTGGGCTGTGTACCTGCAGTCTGAGAGCCTGTCTTGCTTCTTCATAGGGTCCATGCTACCCTAATGGACTGAACGTGTCACAGCATAGTAGTAAGGAGTAGGTGCTGTGCTGCAATTGGGCACTCAACTAAGAGCCCTATTCCATGAAGCGATTTGGCCGATTATCGCTCCGTGGATTAAACACAACGATCAGCCGATGACAACGATCATCGTTTGATCATTGATATAGGTTTGAACCTATAATTGTTGGGGGCCGACCGCGCATCGCTACGTGTAATAGTGGTGCGTGGCCAGCGACTGATGATTTACATTACCTATCCAGGCTGCAGGGCTCCTCTTGCGATCTAGGTAATGTATAATGTTTAAGCAAGGGCTGCAACGACATCGGTAACGATGTCCATGCAGCCCTTGTTAAACAATAATCGGGCCGTGGGATAGGCCCAGTAAACGAGCGCCGATCTAGCAGATCGGTGCTCGTTTACAGTTATTATCAGGCCCGTGTAATAACACCCTAAGGAAAGGGCAGTGTCCCAGAAAGGGGTCCACTGTCTTTTTCTAAACGGGTATATATCGGTACCATATGTGTGTATAACTTCTCAGACTGTAGTCTATAGCGTTCAACTTGCTATTTAAAAAAAAAAAAAAAAAGAGTTAATCAAAAAGTTTTATGTACCATGCCATGGTAAAAAATGCAACTTATCCAACAAAAAACAAGTCTCCATATAGTGATGTCATTGGAAAAGTAACAGGAATGCACATCTATTCATTTTTCTTCTTTTAGTTATACGATTTCGGATTATTTTGCAACCATACCGAACTATCTGAAATGATCAACTATAGAGTTTTTTTTTTTATAAAAAGTACAGAGAAGAATTCTTTCTTTTCGGCCTCTGGTACAGACTCCTGAATAATAACCTCCTATTTTTAGCAGGTAAAAAGGCTTCTGGGTAAGATGATTGGGCAGTGCTGGTTCGAGCTGCACCCCAAATGCTCCTATGAGTTCTTATCCATTGTAAAAAGTTTTCCCTACGTTTTATATATAGTTCTGATGATGCGACTTGTATAACATGGAGGGGCTGGGAGTTTTTATAGTTTTCACTGTCAGTTCTTCTCTGTAGCTTTGTCACTCCATCCCCAGCTACATCCTCCGCTCTGTCACTTTGAAAGACCTGGATGTCGAGCCTCTGTCTTCCCAGGCTCCTCGGAGACGCCACACTGAACACTTGTACTTCTTCCCGCACAGTGGGGTGTTGCTGACAGCTCGCTGACAGTAATGCTGGGGAGACCGTGATGGTAAGATAATCAGTCATTGCTTCTGTATCTAATGGGATCTGAACTCTTTACATTGGGGGAAGTTTTCTATGTCATTATAGTTAAAGGTCTGCCAAGCACCTGAAGCCGTTTTGTGTATACAGCTCCTATGCAGAGCTATACACTATAAATAAGTCTGTTAGCAAACTGTAAAGTGTCTGTCACATTCACTTCATGAATATGGCTTCAGGTCCGGAAAGGGGATGTGAAAAAGAGTACTTTTATTATTGTCTGCCCCACCCCCGCTACCTGCCACCCTAGGAACTGGACCACTACTACCTAGTGTGAAAAACTGCCCTAGGTTTAGGTGTCAAAACCAGCAGCAACTGTCCCCTATTTAAATTTCCTTTGGCCCAGGCACCTGACAACAATTCTCCAAAAATTACAATCTCTGTCACCATCTACATTTGAGAACCGTAATCCGTCTTCAATGGGAAGGTTTTACAGTGATAGGAGAGTAACTTAGCATGTGTGTCCTCCACCACTGACCTCAGTAGGTGGACCTGCACATTGCTATACACTCTGAACACCAGGTGGAGCCATTCTCCACAGGTCTGGTAATTGGTCTGTGATTTTAGGAACTGGTTTACCCTAACGGGATAAAATCAACCGGATAACTCTTATGCTAACATTTTTCATAAGACTAATTGAACTTTTTGCACCGTCACGGTAACAGCATCCTGCAACATTTCCATGACACATAGAAGAAAATAAGCTAAAATATCCATTTCCCAAGTGTAGGATGAAAGGTTTGTATCTGGTAGCAATACTGCGACTCTAGATGGCACTGCTCCACCATCCTTCTCCATACAATGTAAGGAGCACTGTGTTCTAGTAACTCCGGCACAATAGGTAAGATCCTACAGTAATGGAATCTTTCCATCACAGAACATATAATTATGTGTCATTGAAAATAACTTAAAAGCTAGCAATTAATAAATGAATGGTAAGAAGGAATATAATATATTTTATTACAAGTGTATAGAGGCGGTGGTTTAGTACTGCACAGAGCTAGAATGGGAAAAATAACCTGCAGCATATGATCAATGTATAGGCACAGCAGAGGTGAGGTTTCCCAATGTATTATCTGCAAGAACTGCTGAACTATACTAGGTTATTAGGTAGAGTGTCCAAGAGCTAAGTGACAACACCAATTGTAAGTGGGGTAACCCTTCTCCCTCCCCCCAAACACAGCGTGGTATTTTGGTGTTCTCCCTTTCCCGCTAGGCTGGGAACTAGAAGACACCAGAAGACATTGTCGGAGGAGCAGTCTGGTGCCTGTCTGCTGATGTAGGGTCAGTGTGATGGAGAGGCACTACTGCATAGGGGGGATGCTAAGAGGAGTAGTAACCACATGGATTGCCAGAAGGACATGAGTCAGGAATGATTACAACCACCATGGAACAAGTTGGTGGGCCTGAATGATGTAGACTGACTACTGGAGATGGATGGACCAAAGGATGGAATGACTGGCTGTAGTGAGGCCTGCTGCAGGGCCAGTTTGCAGAGCACTGCCATCTTATCCATTGTTACTAGCACAAAACCATGCTCTCCATGGGCCCAGGATGCACGTGCCACAGATTATTTGCCTGGTTGCCCCAAAGAAAGTTAATTTTAGGCTAGTTTCGCACACTGCAGTTTTTGTGCCAAAGCCAGATGTGGATCAAAAAGAAATGGGAAATATAAAGCAAGTACTTAAACTTCTGTTTTCTACTGGATCCACTTCTGGCCTTGGCTCAATTACTCCAGCCTTAACTTCAGGTGCAAATTCAGTTGTATCCTATGGCAGAGCAGAGATCCATTAGCTCCCTGTTCATACAGGACGTAGGCTAATTTAAGTCTGTAGTCTACAAAACACCAGAAGAATGCTGTGGGCATCAGTGACCAGATAATGTCACTTCATCACCATACCTGGACCTCCTGTGGTCTACAAGATGGCTTATCAATGAATACAGTCACACGGTTACAAAATAATACCGCTATACAAAGAGCAAATTGTAGTACCATACTATATTATATCATCATACTGTTACTCAATGAACCATGCATACCAGGGCTTATATTATCAATACTAACGCTACATAAGGAGTAAATAATACAGTCATACCTTGACTATATATTACCACTACATAGTGTTTAAATAATACCACCATACTGTTAATGAATGACACCACACTACGACAAAATAGTACAAGGAACCTAACCATGGTGTGCTGCAGGTCATATAAGAGATAACAATGCAGCTACATGCAGTGTTACATACAGTGTCTACAGGTTACGTCTTCATTGATTAGAGTTGTTTCGGCGCAATTCGCTATGAAGACACATTCCTACAATTTCTTTACTTACACAAACTCCCTTTCCTGCCAATACTCCAAATTCTGTGCCTTCTGCTACACTATCTGCCCCGATTCATATACTATTGTACAGTGGGCCAGAGTACTGCACTAGTGACAATACTAGTGGCTTAGATGGTAGTGGTGCCCCAAATACTAATAATGGCCCCACATAGTAACATTGATATTCTTATTGCTCCCAAACAGTCCTAAAGGCAGCGGAGACTATGGGCCCTTATATAGATTCAGGGCATAACCCAAAACCAGGGTTAAAAGATGACTAAAAGACAGAAGAAGGAGACATGTCAGCACTGGTCCCACCATGCATTACACCCACACAGTAATAATAACTACTACTGTCTCCTCAATTACATAATAAGGCTAAGGACCCTATTATACCAACAGATTATCTGACAGATTTTTTTAAGCCAAAGCCAGGAATGGGTTTGAAAAGAGGAGAAATCTCAGTCTTTCCTTTGTTACCTCTGTTTATAGTCCGTTCCTGGCATTGGCTCAAAAAAATCTGTCAGATAATCTGTTGCTATAATAGGGCCCTTACTTTACTTTAATGCTCCCAATCATTGATAACGTCCCTATTATGCCCACCACTGTAATAATGATCCTTCAGTGTAATATTGTAATGGATGGCCTAAGCACGAGGAGGTGGATCCCCTGGATCACCGAGGAGTGCTGGTGTTCTTTCCCCGAGGAGCAGAGTCTAAGGAGCTCTTGGTTTCCACCAGCACCCACCACGAGGCAGGATGGACTTCACTGTGAAAAACTCTCAGAGAAAGACCTTAGGGACCACCGACTGAAGAACTGGAGTGCTGGAATCCCAGACTAGGTAGTCTTCCTCTGTGCTAGAAGTGTAGAATGCAACATTAGGACGTAGTTCGGACTGAAGAACTCAGAATGGACTGAGATCTAAATAGCTAAAAGATCGTTAGGAAGTGGCGAATAGCCAGGGAGCACAGACATGGTTTCTGACTGACAAACTACAACTGAGCAAAGAGGTGAGGAAGTGGAGACTATATATACCCTCAGGAGAACATGCCAGAAGACTCAAGATCCTGTGGGCTGAGCTTATAAATACAGGTGGACAAGCACATGCCTGCCACTAGAGGGAGCCCAATCTTCCAGGAGGGCAGCTCAGAACAAGAGAAGCTGCCAGAAGCTGAGAGAAAGGAAGATGATCACAGCCCAGTGCGACGTAGAGCAGGTAGGGGGTAACGGACATGGCTGCGAACCTTTAAAGATGTCCACTTTGTGCTGCTAGAAATATATTATGCCCAGCCTTTGCCACCTTGGAAGTAATTTTCCCCATGTGTCCTCCTGAAAGCACATATCCACCTTTTGTAGCCCTAATTAATAATAGTACTAGGACTAAGAGTTATATATTGCTCAAAACACGCTAGAGACACAGGAAAATATGAGTTCTTCGAGAGCCTGAGACATGGTAATAACTTTCAATACTTTAAACCAGTAGATGCTGGATACACTACAGAATCAAGCTTGCCTGCAGTCTGACATGTTTCCATGTATCATTTCCATCTTGCCATTGTTTGCTGAATATGAGCCAGGAGTTCCTTTTCACACTGAACTCTTCCTTATTTTCATGGTTTTGTTTTGTGAAAAAAATAATAAAGCTCCAGTGGTCCTCCTAAAAAGTAATAATAGTAATAGTAAGAAAAACTGCCACCATTGTACCCCCTGATAGGTGGTAGTTCCCAGGTCCCTTTTCTCTATGTATGCTCTTGTCTTGTCCAGATGGATATAACAGGGCCACAAATATTGACTGTACCAACCCAGTTCCTGTTCGCGTCATTAGACCTGTACATTGTGCCTGTCGCAATGAGCCCTTATTGAGGTTTTTCGTTGGGACGAGAGTATTTAAAGTAACTCAAACAGTTGATCTTTACTTTTACTGGAGGATATGATTGGCTTTTACCAGCAGAAGTCAGAATAACAGTAGAGTAGGGACCGTAGAAAACACCATAATATTGCGACACCGCATCCTGTATTTTGTGATTTTCATATCTGTGAATTCATGCAACGCTTTCTATCTCAACTAAAATAACTCAAACCATGGATTTCTAGAGCAAAGCTAGCGGAGGAATGTAAATCCGGAGGTGGTATGAAGAGCCAGCCTTACAGTAGCTTTGAAAGTCAAATAACTCTCTGCATTTATTTATCACAAGAAAGATTTCTAGTAGTGTGTGTGAAAAATGAGATCATTTTGTGGCTTTCTGGAAAGCAGTTTGGACTTTCAATATGTATGTAAATCTCTCAGAAAGTCATGTGTTTTACATAATGTTTGTAAAAATATGCAGTTCTATATTTTGAATGTTGCCTCTAACAAAAGTCCTATAACGTATTGTCCTTGGGAAATAAAAAAAAAATATAGGGTTTTATACTTAGGGAAGGAGGGAGCTCCTTCTCTGGTCAAGAAAACCCTTGGAAGACAAAAGACGGCAATAGTCTCTTTGAAGATAGAAAACAGCAAATGAGAAGCTAGGAGAAGAGAGAGGACTCCTCAAAGCTAGGAGAAGGAAGAAGAATCCTAAGAGTCTGGAAAAGGTCTTGGAAGCTAGGAGAATGGAGAAGAATCTTTGAAGCTAGGAGAATGGAGAAGAATCTTTGAAGCTAGGAGAATGCAGAAGAATCTTTGAAGCTAGGAGAACGCAGAAGAATCTTAAAGCTAGGAGAAGGCAGAATGCTTCTTGTAGTTAGAGCAGGCATAAAACTCTTTTGATAGATAAGAAAACACTGAGGACTCTTGGAAGCTCTGAGAATGCAGAAGATTCCTTAAAGCTAGGAGAAGGTAAAGAACGCTTGGAAACTAGAAATAGGCAGAAGACTCTTAGAAGCTACAGTAGGAGAATGTAGAAAACTGTTTGAAGCTTGTAGAAGGCAGAATGCTCATTGATTTTGGAGGAGACTGAAGACTCTTAGAAGACAGGAGAATGCGGATGACTCCTAAAATTTAGAAGAATCTTGGAGGCTTGAAGAATGCAGAAGACTTCTCAAAGCAAGGAGAAGGTAAAGAACTCTTGGAAACTAGAAGGAGACAGAAGATTTTTAGAAGCTAGGAGAATGTAGAAGACTGTTTGAAGCTTGGAGAACGCAGATTGCTTAAAGACATCTGAAGGAGGCAGAAGAATCTTAGAAGATAAGAGAATGCAGAAGACTCTTAGGAGACAGGAGAATGCAGAAGACTCTTAGAAGACAGGAGAATGCAGAAGACTTCTAGAACTCTTAAAAGCTAGGATAATGTTGAAAACTTTCAAGCTTGGAGGAGGCAGATTGCTTCTTGAAGTTTGGAGGAGGCCGAAGGCTCTTAGAACATAGGAAAAAGCTGAAGGCTCTTAGAAGTTAGGAGAATGTAGAAGACTTCAAAGCTAAGAGAAGGTAAAGGACTCTTGGAAACTAGGAGACAGAAGAATCTTAAAGCTTGGAGGAGGAACAAGGCCCTCAGAACATAGGAGAAGCCAGAAGACTGGAAATTACGAGAAGGCAAATGACTCTTGAAAAGACAGCCACATCACAAAACCTCTTTAAAGCGTAACTGTCATTTCAGGGTCATTTTTCTAAAAACATTAAATATCAACAGTACAAGGGATTTTAAGAAACTCTGTAATAGGTTTTATGTACTAAAAGAGTTTCCTTCTGGACTGAAAAAGCAATCTCCCAGCCTCCCCCCTCACATCAGATGAAGCAGGATTTCTGTCTCCATTATGTGGCTATGGAGAGGGGAGGGCCTGTTAGGAGTGACTGAGCACGGAGCAGTCCTGCACAGCACAACACCCTGCAATCTTCTCTCAGTAAGTTCATAGATAAGCATTGACCTTTCTGACACCTGAATTTAGCGTTTTAGGTGCCCAGAGAGTCTACAAACAGCTGACCTTCATGTCACCTCTTCCTGCTCCCTCATCTCCCTCAGCCCCTCCCCCCTTCATAGGCTTACAATGGAGAGAGCAGAACCCATCTTTACAGGCTTCTCTGTAATGAAGACGTGTTTGCCTGATAATGCACAGATAAGAAGTCAGGGGGGGAGGCTGGGAGATTGCTTCTTGAGTACAGAAGGAGGCTTTTTTGGCTGATGAAACCTATTACAGAGTTTCTTAAAATCGCTTATACTACTGATTTCTGCAATAAAAAAAAACATGACAGTTACGCTTTAAATAAAAGCCCTTTGCTAAGGTCCATCAGGTGCTCAGACATTGCACACTGCAAAGTAAATTTAAACACCCTCAAAATATTTACCGTGTTTATTTTTAGATTTAAACATTCAGATTTATTACTTTTTAGGGTTCTATAGGTCAGCCAGAATATTAAAACAATTTACAGGTAAAGTGAATAACTTTATCTTGTGATGGAAGATGGTCAAATGGGCAAGCGTAAGAATCTGAGGGACTATGGAAAGGACCAAGTTGTGATGTCTAGATCACTGGATTGGAGAACCTTTGTAATTGTCATGTGGGTTCTCCATGAAGAAGGAAGGCCAAAAAGGATGGAGAGAAGAAGTGGCACAGTACTTCCATAGATTTAGCACCACAACTTCGATGTCTTTATTCTTTTCTGTGAAAGTCCAAGCTCGCATACAGAGGACCACACTGGATCAGGGATGTTGACGGTGCATTGGAACACCATTCTCTTCTAGATACATCTCCCTCGGCATCTTTCAGTTTTCATTTTGAAACAATTGAAATTTTTGGACCACTTTGACGAAATGTGTTCTCATTCTTCATCCACATCATTGGGAGTAGATATAATTTCATCAGATACTGTGATTTGACAACGCATGCTGGAGTTTGTAGTCTCAAAACATTGTAACCTATAAATTTCTCATGGATGACTTATAGGATTGAGGAAAAGGAGTGGAAATGGAAACTGAGCAATAAACAGAAGAGTGAGTAACAATTCTTCTTTATCTTGTGATATATTTGAAAAATCTTCAATCAAACTGGATTGTTCCCAAGAGAATCAAAATGGATAGAAGTATACACCTGCTGAATTTTTCCTATTTTTCTGAAATATACCAGAGAGATGTTGCTCGGTGCTGAAGTAATGCACTTTAATCTTTTAGTAGTTGACATGTTCTGAAATTCAGCAATGCATTTTTATCTATTCTTAAGGGAACTTGAAAGCTCATTTAATAATATGGTGCAAGACCTAAAAAAAAAAAAAAGTTGTAACCATACCAACCAATCCCATCTTTGCTTCATTCTAATGACTAGGTGTAGTAGTTTTCACAGTTTAATGGATTTGGAGGTTTAGAAAAAGATTATTCTTTGGGCTCCTCATAATGGGAGTTTATAAGAAGTATTTAGAGTTTTTATTTTATTTATTTTTCTAAAAAATGTGGTACATTGATCATGGTGGAGGGTTGAAAGATGATATTCTATAGCACATAGACGATTTGGGTACCAGACACAGTACCAATATTGACTTATACAGGCAGCTACCAGTGCATATTACATATAATATTATAATTACTAAAAATATACTGTATACAGTTGTGCCTTGGATTACGGACATAATTCGTTCCGGGATGGCGCTTGTAATCCAAATCACTCTTAAACCAAAGCAAATTTTCCCATAAGAAATCACTAATATGCAGACAATTGGTTCCACACTCCAAAAATAATGATTTTTTATTCTGAATAACATGTAAAACTAATAAAACAAACAATGAGAAACAGCTGAATATGTGATATTATAAGTGACAGTACTGTATAGCAACCAGCATGTGGTGTATAATGTATAGTAAGTACATAAACCTGATAACACAGCAGCAGTTTGTAGATACAGGATGGAGCTGCAGATCCCCATAATGCAGTAGTGTAGTACAACAGGCTAGAATAGAGAAGCAGGGTTGCTGTCAGAGGTCTGTGTGGTCACATGACAGCAATGGAGAAGGGGTGTGTGTTCAGTATGGACCAATCAGGAAGTAAGAATCACAGAGCTGTGGAGAAGAACAATGACACAACCTTCTCTATACAGCAAAGTGAATGGCTGAGTGTGAGTGCAGGCACATTATAGCAGCAGTGTGTATAGCTCAGTGGGAGTGCGGGCACATTATAGCAGCAGTGTGTATAGCTGAGTGTAAGTGTAGGCACATTATAGCAGCAGTGTGTATAGATGAGTGGGAGTGCGGGCACATTATAGTTGGACTGTGTATAGCTGAGTGTAAGTGCAGGCACATTATAGCAGGGATATAGAGTATGGAAAACACAAGGTCTGACAGAGACTGCAGGGATCATGAAGGAATGAGCAGGGTATAGGGTAAGCACAATATAGCAGCACTCGCTCAATCAGAACCATCATCCAAATATTGCATAGGTCACCCTTGTGCTGCCAGAGCAGTTTAGATCCATTGAGGGCTGGACTCCACAAGATGTCCGATGGTGTCCTGTGGTATATGGAGCCCAAATATTAGCAGAAGATAAATTACAGTACAAGTAGTTATTAGAAGTTTTTAGCAGGTGTACTTAGACCCTTATACTAAAGAACAGAAGACCTCAGCGGAGGACTGTGTCTCTTCAGTTGTGATGGCTCTGCTCATTTATCTACTAGGGTGAGTGTGCAGAGTACTGATCTACAGAGTCCATACATCATACCACCCAGTCATGATCAGAAACAAATGGGCACAACACTTAGTATTAACAATCATCAGTGTGCTCAGCACCAGAACCCCCTAAAATCAAATCACATTAAAAGTTTTTTTTTCTTTAAAGGGGCAGTACATAAAAATGTCTTTCAAATCAACTGATCCCAGCAAGTGCCAGAGATTTGTAATTTACTTCTATTAAAAAAAAAATCTATCAGCTGCTGTATGTCCTGCAGGAAGTGGTGTATTCTTTTCAGTCTGCAAAGCAGGAGAGGTTTTCTATGGGGATTTGCTACTGCTCTGGACAGTTCCCGACATGGACAGAGGTGGCAGCAGAGAGCACTGTGTCAGACTGGAAAGAATACACCACTTCCTGCAGAACATACAGCAGCTGAAAAGCACTGGAAGACTGGAGATTTTTAAATAGAACTAAATTACAAATTTGAACATTTAGACCCGGCCCGATCAAAACTTTTGACATGTCTCTATGACAAATCAAAGGTTTTGTCAAGTGACAGTGACACTTTAAATTTTATGTTGAATATGTCTGAACCTAGCTTAATTACTAAGGCTGGGTTCACACTATGTATATTTGAGGCTGTATTTGTGAGGCTGTATAGCAACCAAAACCAGGAATGGATTGAAAACACAGAAAGGATCTGTTCACATAATGTTGTAATTGAGTGGATGGCCGTCATTTAATGGCAAATATTTGCTGTTATTTTAAAACAACGGCTGTGGTATTGAAATAATGGCCGTTATTTACTGTTATATGGCGGCCATCCACTCAATTTCAACATTGTGTGAACAGATCCTTTCTGTGTTTTCAATCCACTCCTGGTTTTGGTTGCTATGAGGACCTGACATGAGGACCAAATACAGCCTCAAATATACATAGTGTGAACCCAGCCTTATACTGCAAAAGTTGTTTAGAATAATTCTCAGTCATACCATAGTTATAAAAGTACAGTCTAGCTAGAATTGGCATTGACAAGTTCCCTTTACCTCATCTGCCTTTCTATCATTGTTTATCTTACTCTCCAACATCCCTGTAGCCACATCCTCATTATCCCGACTGGTTCGCCAATTTATCATGTCTCTTCTTCATCATCTCGGCTACCAGAGTCCTCACGAGGAGCGCACGCTTTCTGATCTCTTTGCCCGGCTGCCTCCTTGTTTTATTGTTTTTTTATGCGGCACCATTAAATCCCCGTCGTAGAGTTGTGTAAACTCTGCCGATAATTATTTCGAAATGAAAGCATTTCTGCTTAAAGGAATTGATGCGGACCCGCGGAAAGGTCAACCGCTCTTGAGTTTAAGGAAGTTAAAGCTTAAAACAATTACATATAATTATATCCTAATCTAGGCTGTTATGTGCCATCTCACCTTTACTTGCCCTGGCATTGATGTTGTATATATATCGTCTCTTGCCAGGAGCGCGCAATCATAAGAGCGAGAATGTTACTTTAATTTCTGTACCTCATTAAACTCAGACCGGTTCAATGTCTTCCTTTCATTTCTGCCTTCCGCTGCAATACATCAATATGGAATGTAGGTCATTAAGAAACAGGTTTACGGAGAGTAAAAGTATGACTGATTTATGGTGTAGAACAAAAAGGGAACAATTAGGAAGAAAACAATGCAGCAGAGGCATGTTTATTATCACAGGAGGGGGGTACACATATTCAATGGGTTATATGAGGTTAAGGAAGGGTCTGGGTGCCACTATTGTCTATTATTGATACCTGGTATTGCGGCTCATTCACTTCAATGGAGTTCAGCTGCAGTAGTTCGCCAATTTATCATTTGTCTCTTCTTCATCATCTCGGCTCTGGAATTAAGGGTGCTTTACAACTAAATAATAATAATAATAATAATAGTGGGTAGAGAGCAGAAATATAAGTGGCGTTGTTCCTAAGGGTAAAAAAAAAAGGAATTCTGTTAAATCTCTGCAAACAGTCCCACAACCCCCCCTCCCCCACTCCCCATATAAAGCACACTTACCAACATTATTCCTGCTGTGTCATCTGCTTCATCACAGCTCTGCTATAGCCACACATTTCATCACTGGGTCATGTTGCAGTGGCATAGCTATCATAGAGGCAGGGAAGGTAGTTGCTATGGGGCCCCTGGTGGGAGAGGGGCCCGGGGAGGCACAGGGAAGATAAGAGCCTCCTGTGTCTTTCTGATTAACCCCTTATGTACTGCAGTGTGTAAGTGACCCAGTGTTCTCTTACATGTTGCAACACAAAAAAGGGTTAGTAAGCTAAAGACAATTAGCTATCTGCCTCACTACTCTGATAACCTCTGTTCTCCAAGCTTCTGCAGAGGTCAGGGGTTATCAGTGCAGGAGTAGTGAAGGAGAGAGCTAGTTGTCTTTAGCTTATTAACCCTTTTTTGTCTTGCAGCATGTAAGAGCAGGGTTGTATTAACAGCTGCTGCTGTCCTAGGCACTAAACCTGAAGACGCCCCATCTTCACGCACCTATTGGCGATACCAGACCTGACCAATACCACCATACTCCCCACCCCCCTGGAAAAGACACCAGATTTACTGGCAAGTCTGAACGGGAGGAGGGAAACTAAAAAAAATAAAAACAAAAAAAAAATAGTTTTTTCTGTCCCCCTACTCCCTGGTGCTGCCCCCACTGCAAGGTGCTGCCCTAGGCACCGGACCACGGGTGCCTAGTGGTAAATACGGCCCTGTGTAAGAGAACACTGCGTCACTTACATACAGCAGTACATGAGGGGTTAAGCAAAAGTTAGTCTGCTCCTGCACCTATGTATATTACCATGAGGCTATTAATAGACTGTTATAGTTCAATACAGTAGATGGACAGAACAAGTAGCCATTGGCTTTCTCCTCTGCCAGTCACTGTTGTGGCTGCACGCAGGATTCTGCCTCTGGCCACAAGAGTTTTATTTTTTGGCCACATCACCGAGTATGGGCCCTATTCCACAGGACGATTATCGTTCGCATAATCGTTAACGATAAACGATCCAAACGGGCGCTATTGCGAAAGACCTGAAATTGTTCACCCATTTACATGAAACGATAAGCGTTACTTATGATCGTTCTTGCGGTCGTCTTGTTGTCGCTATTGCGTTCGTCACTACTGCGAACGACCAAACGACATCTTGTTCAATGCAAGCGATTTGCGAATGAGCAACGATGAAAATAGGTCCAGGTCCTATTAATCGTTAACTGCTATTCAACCGAGCGATTATTGCTTGGATTCGAACGATTTAACGATAATCTGAACGATAATCGTGCCGTGGAATAGGGCCCTATGTGTGTGTATGTGTATATATATATATATATATATATATATATATTATAGTGTGTAGGGGAGAGGGGCCCCATACAGTTTTTGCTATGGGGCCCCATGAATCCTAGCTACGCTCCTGGTCATGTGACCTCTGATCAGCTACCAAGTTGACTTTCAGATTTTAAACTGCATCTTCTCCCCTTCAAAGTTGCTATTAATCCCATGGTACATCAGCACACAAGCAGCTAAACTATATTAAGTGACTATAAGTATACAGTCAGGGAGGCAGAACTGTCAACAAATACATTAAATATATGACGTAATAGGATTGGAGTTTCTGCCCCTCCCCCTGTGGACAGCTTTAATGGAATAGTCCATGAAACCCCATTGAGAGCACAGAAACAGAAGTATTTTCAAGGGGGTTACCATGAGATAAGATGATGCAACTGAAGGAATGAATTCTAAAAATTGCCCCTACCCACGCCAGGCCAACAGTGCTGGTCCCCATTGCTGAGAACTTCCTGTTCTATTCTTGCAACACAAGTAAACTCCACTCAACTAATCACTGGATGAGTAGAATCACTTCTGTGACCAGTGTTTGGCTGAGTGGGTATTTTCTATGCATTAAGAGACCAGAAAGTGTTCAGCAACGGGGACTAAATTATGTAAGCAGCAAGCAGAAACAGAGGATAGAAACGCAGGGTAATGATGGTTGTCCCTACCCTGAGGACATTTGAGATGATTGTCTTTACCCAAAGGACCATTGAGGTTATTGTCCCCACCCCGAGGACACTAAAGGTGACTGTCCCTATCGTAAGGACACTTGAGGTGATTGTCCCCGTGAAAAGGACACTTAAGGCTATTGTCCCTACTCTGAGAACACTTGAGGTGATTGTCCCCACCCTGAAGACACTTAAGGTGACTGTTGCCACCCTGAGGACACTTAAGGTGATTATCCCCACCCTGAGAACACTTGAGGTGACTTTCCCCAGCTCAAGGACCCTCAAGGTGATTGTCTGCTCCGTGAGGACACTTAAAGGGATTGTTGCTACGCTGAGGACACTTAAGGTGATTGTCCCCACCGTGAGACCACTTGAGGTGACTGTCCCCAGCTCAAGGACACTCAAGGTGATTGTCTGCTCCGTGAGGACACTTAAAGGGATTGTCCCCACCCTGAGGACACTTGATGAGATTGTCCCTTCCCTGAAGACCCTTGTGCCCACCCTTAGGACACTTGATGCGATTGTCCTCACCCTGAAGACACTTGTCCCAACCCTATAGACACTTCATGTGATTGTCCCCTCCCTGAGGACACCTGAGGTGATTGTCCCCTCCCCGAGGACACCTGAGGTAATTGTCCACCCCCTTTAGGACACTTGATGCTATTATCCTCACCCTGAAGACACTTGTCCCCACCCTAAGGACACTTGATGTGATTGTCCCCTCCCTGAGGACACCTGAGGTGATTGTTCCCACCCTATAGACACTTCCTACTTATTTGCACACATAAAAAAAATCTATAAATATTTTGCTCAGCTCACCAGCAGTTCTCTGATCTAAAGTAATGCATTTAGAAGGTGCTTTATACCTACCTGGCACTATGATTAGTTAGACTATGTGAAAGCACCTGTTAAATTCCATTTAAACATAATGGTTTAACACAGCTTAGCAACAGGGCAGACAAATTACAGCTATGAACGGGCAATACAAAAGAAGGTTTTAAAAAGGGATTACACAAACAAAACGGAGCTCCCTGAATGTCTGTTAAAGATGTGTTACCATATGGCCTGCAAGGTAATATTATCAGATTTCTCCTGCCCTCCAGACAATAGGAAGAAAGGACAGGGAGATATGAAAGAGCAAAAACCCGAAAGATCACAAGCAGAAGGGGCAACTACCTACAGGAGGGCATATGCCTACTGAGGGCAACACCTACCTACAGGGAGGCACCTACCAACCTATAGGAATGCGGTGACAACTGGCTTACTACAGGGACAACCAGCTACAGGAGGGTATATTTCTACTTGGAACAGCTATTTACTGGGGGCAGCTATCTATCTATGGGTTGAGCACAGGGTTGAGATAGATAGATAGATAGATAGATAGATAGATAGATAGATAGATAGATAGATAGGAGACAGATAGATAGATAGATAGATAGATAGATAGATAGATAGATAGATAGATAGGAGATAGATAGATAGGAGATAGATAGATAGATAGATAGATAGATAGATAGATAGATAGGAGATAGATAGATAGATAGATAGATAGATAGATAGGAGATAGATAGATAGATAGATAGATAGATAGGAGATAGATAGAAGATAGATAGATAGGAGATAGATAGATAGATAGATAGATAGATAGATAGATAGATAGATAGGAGATAGAGAGATAGATAGATAGATAGATAGGAGATAGATAGATAGGAGATAGATAGATAGATAGATAGATAGATAGATAGATAGATAGATAGATAGATAGGAGATAGATAGATAGAAGATAGATAGATAGATAGGAGATAGATAGATAGATAGATAGGAGATAGATAGATAGGAGATAGATAGATAGATAGATAGATAGATAGATAGATAGATAGATAGGAGATAGATAGATAGGAGATAGATAGATAGATAGATAGATAGATAGATAGATAGATAGGAGATAGATAGATAGATAGGAGATAGATAGATAGGAGATAGATAGATAGATAGATAGATAGATAGATAGATAGATAGAAGATAGATAGATAGATAGATAGATAGGAGATAGATAGATAGATAGGAGATAGATAGATAGGAGATAGATAGATAGATAGATAGATAGATAGATAGAAGATAGATA